>NC_091951.1:305592977-305892977 GCF_031021105.1 Erythrolamprus reginae
GTTTGCAAAGATATAAATAAATTTGGGATATTTAATAAGATTGGATTCAAAGACCATGGACTTTGGGATGCATGGGAGTGTCAGAGTAACATCTGTGAACTCTTTTGCTTTTGAATTTTAGCAATGGTCAGATCTGGTATTTGCAATATTCATGGAACCCTTACTTTAGAAGAACTTATCTGATGCTTTTCTCTGATGTTGTTTTGGGACTAGGGAAACGTTTTAAAATTTTTTGCAACAGATTTACAGCAGAAGCATCTTTTAATCTCACCTGAACATTACTTTCTGGTGGTTTTTTTGTTGGCTCGTAGGTATTTATCTATTTATTTATTTCATTTGACCTCTATGCCACCCAGTCCCGAAGGACTCAGGTAGTGGATTGAGGTGGCTTTTCATGTGGTTAAACAACTTTTCCTAGTGTTGCCATTGTTTATTCCTTCATGCCTGGTTTGCCTTTAATGTTGAATTGTTTTAGTTTTTAAAATGTTTTTTAATCTTGTTTTACTGAAGGGCAGTGTACATCAATTAAAGTATGTATCTTATGAGAGCTAATTAAATACAACAAACAATGAAATCACAAGAGTCCAGTTGTCTGAATACCAATGGCAAAGGATTTAAAGATTTAAGTGGAAGGGTTATGCAGGGTTCAGAACTAATTAACAGTTCTGGATGTTATTGCCTAGCAACTGAATGGAATTAAAGAATATTGCTCTTTAACTTTGATTTCTCCAGATAAATATAATAGGTCTAGGTCTAGGTTTTATGTGATTTCATTCTAAGAAATCTCTTCTACTGTGGGATTTAGATAGAAGATATTGTTTTTGTGTTACTATTTTGCAGAAATAACATTTACATTTAAAAAAAAACCTATAATAATAATTCACTGAAACAATTCATTTTTAACGATTAATCAGACTTGTTAAAGTGCTTCCAGTAGATTGCTATTCCATATGGTAGATTGTATAATATACCAATAATATGATCTGCTGCTATAAAAGGCCCTAAGTGTCTTTTGTAAAATTGTTAAATATAGGTTGCCTATTTATGTCTTCAGGTATTGGGAAGGACATTTTGCAGTTTTAAAAAGCATGACTTCATTGAGAAGCATTCCAGATTCAAAGGGTATTTGGAAAGTTCAACAATGCTCATGTTGACCTATTCATAGAAGCTACATCTGTTTCTGCAATTGTGGGTGGCAGCCATAACAATTCCAGAAAAGGTGTATTTGATTTAAGGAGATGCTAAGACGTATAATGTGTGTGTTCACCAGTGCTCTGAATCTGCTTTCCTAGTTCAGTTCAACTGAATAGCATTTAAAGAGACACATTATTACAAATGGGAAAGAGTTGTGAGGGAAGAGACTTAATGATCCTTAACAATAGAATAGCATTTTTGTGGCTGTCTGTTGCCTACTATCCATCCATCTACCCACCCATCAGGAGTCAAATGGCATACGATATGGAACATGCACATGTTCAATCTTAAATAGTTATTAATTTTCAGTCTTTGATCTTTATTTCACAATGTTTTGGATAGTTGGCCCCAAATGATGATGAAACAGAATAGAAATAAATGGTTGGTGTAGATATGTGACTGCATGTGGAGTCTTGATTTCTAAATATTAGTTCTCTATTTTTTAAAAATAAATAAACATGATGTAAACTTTGTCAGTTATTATTTAGTGTTTCCACTGTCTAGGATCATTTGATAGCAGTGTAAATACTTTGCCAGCTTGTTGAATTTTATTCTCTTTCCCCTCCACACTTTTGTTTATATTTCCCCATCTGTTTGTGTCATCTTGCCCATATCATTGGTTGATATCTGCCATGGTGCTATCATGACACATTTATCAGGCTTTCTTGTTTACCATGAACTGGCCAGAACCTTTCCAAGGATTGCTGGTTTTACTAGGTCTGCCATTCAACATTCAAAGCCGTTGCTTTCTGATCTCTTTACTTCTAAATTATCTTATGTGTATTTCTGTGCATTCTGCTGAGGAAAGACTAAACTTAAGTCTCCTTTCAAACTTTTTTAAACATTTAAATTCTTAATATTTATTTACTTGTTTGTTTGTTCATTCATTCATTCATTCATTCATTCATTCATTCATTCATTCATTCATTCATTTATTTATTTATTTATTTAGACTTATATGCCGCCCAATCCTGAAGGACTAAAGGCGGTTTACAACAGTATAACATTACAAATAACTATAACAATAAAAAGAAGTCAAGAAAAAAATGAACTAAAATCATAATTAAAACTTTAAAATAGTTCAAGACCACACATACTAGTCATTCATACCGATTCATATACAAGGACAAGCTAGTGATTGATTTAGGACCCTTCAGGCCTGCCGGCATAGCCAGGTCTTTGTGGCCTTACAAAAAGCCAGCAGGTTGGGCGCTGTACGGATCTTGGGGCAGGGGAGTTGATTTCATAAAGTCAGGGCAGCAACAGAGAAGGCCCTCCCCCTTGGTCCCACCAACCTGCATTGTTTAGCTCAGCATTTCCCAACCTTGGCAACTTGAAGATATTTGGACTTCAACTCCCAGAATTCCCCAGCCAGAGAATGCTGGCTGGGGAATTCTGGGAGTTGAAGTCCAGATATCTTCAAGTTGCCAAGTTGGGAAACACTGGTTTAGCTGAGAGGACCTGGAGGAGGCCAACTCTGTGTGCTCTAATTGGTCTCTGGGATGTATGTGGCAGGAGATGTCCCGTAAATAATCTGGCCCTGAGCCATATAGGGCTTTATAAGTAATAACCAACACTTTGAATTGTGCCCGGAGACTAATAGGGAGCCAGTGCAGCTCGTGGAGTATAGGTGTTATATGGGTGTACTGACGTGCACCCATGACAACTTGTGCGGCTGCATTCTGGACCATATGATGGCCCACAGCTTCATGGGTTAGTTAACATAAATTGTAATACAGTAGCTTTAATAGAATTGTTATTAGTTTAGGATCCCCAAATTTATAATAGCTTTCGGTTTTTCATATTTCTATTTTCACACTTTAAGTTTATCCTTTCAATATAAACTCTCTACTGTGGATTTACCAACCACGTCTGCTGGAAATTTGTTCCAAGGATCTACTACTCTTTCAGTAAAATAATATTTTCTCATGTTGCTTTTGATCTTTCCCCCAACTAACTTCAGATTGTGTCCCCTTGTTCTTGTGTTCACTTTCCTATTAAAAACACTTCCCTCCTGAACCTTATTTAACCCTTTAACATATTTAAATGTTTCGATCATGTCCCCCCTTTTCCTTCTGTCCTCCAGACTATACAGATTGAGTTCATTAAGTCTTTCCTGACACGTTTTATGCTTAAGACCTTCCACCATTCTTGTAGCCCGTCTTTGGACCTGTTCAATTTTGTCAATATCAGGCAATGTCCTCTATATTACACAAATACATTAACTATTTTCATTAATATATGCACGTGCCCTATTTTTCTCAGCAGAAACTGCTCTGTAAAATTAGAGGAATGGAGAAAGGCATGGATAAATATCAGATTTGTTTCACATAAAAGATTAAGCAGGAAGTGATAATTTTTTAGGTCCTCATCAAAATGACAACTGAACATGTTTCCTTTTTTTGCTCCTTGGGAGTATCAGCTTTATATCTGAAAATCAACTGAAACATATACCTTATAATATTGATTCATTGTTACATTTGATTGAGAATAAAAGGAAGATTTTGAATCAACTGAATCAATCTATTTCTCTTAGATCAGCTTTCAACACCATAGCCATGATGACTGTTGTTTCTGGGTGTTGTAGCTCAGTGGTGCCTGAAGGGCCAAAAGTCCTCCACTTTGGTATCTACCACTTGCCTTAGAAGAAATGCAGTATTTAGTCCAAAATAGGATTAGGTTTGCAGTACATGTCCTAATATTTCCCATGCAGTTTTGTTTCACTCTTTAAGCATTCACATTTTGCAGTAGATTCTGCACTACTGTCTTCAATAGCATGCCATATATGCACAAAGGTTTACATTTTCATTAAGCTACTCTTGACACTTTGTTCACAGGCAAAGCAGTGAAAACATGCCATCATAAAATGTGGTGAGAAAGTGATAATTGTGGAAGTAAATCAACATTAAAGATATCATGCACACATTTTAATGTTGACATATGGCTTTTCACTTTCTTTTTGAACTGACAGTATTGTTTGTTTTGTGCATAGTAAATATTGTATATAGCACAAATCACCATGAAATTACTGTGTAGTCACTTGATCATTTAATTATCATGTAGGTACATAATAACTCCATGGCTATTTAAACCCTTCTGATTGTTTTAATTATGCTCTGAGTTAATTGTTCCCATCCACCAACATGAATGTATGTCAAATAGTTTGGTAAGCAAGGTGTGCGTGTGTGTGTGTGTACGTATACGTGTGTATACGTATATGTGTGTATAAGAGACAGTCAGTGCATGAATGAAATTGGGGTGTTTGAAAAATAGTAGAGAATAATCTCAACTTTAATTATAGTATTTGGCACTTGATTATTTAATCTGTTTCACCTAAAGTGTCAGAATGAACTTACATAAGTATAAAATTAGTTATTATGTATCATAACTTGTAATGATGCAGAGTATAATTTCATTTAAAAATAAACAAATAATAATTATCTTATAAGGCAGTTCTAGGATAGAAGCATCCCTCCAAAACAAATTCTTTAAACAAATTCAGTAGACATCGTGGATGACTTTTGTACATACCGCATTATTTGGAGTATAAGACACACCTTTTTCCTCCCTAAAAGAGACTAATAATTTGGGTGCGTCTTATACTCTGAATGTAGCTTTTTCCCCCCAGGCCTAACTAGCTGCAAACGATTTCCCTAGCTCCTACCTTGCAGGCTCTTTCATTATTTCTCTCTGCAAAGAATGTTTTCCAAGTCTTTGCAGAGTTTTTTTCATTGCTCTAACTTGCTCTGAGTAAGTTTCTTTCCAGCCCTAACCAGGTGCTAACGATGTTCTAAGCTCTTACCGCCTTGCAAGCTGCTACATTATTACTCTCTGCGAAGAATGTTTTCCAAACCCTGTTTTTGTATGGGTTTTTTCCCTATTACTTTACTTGCTCCAGATGTTTCTTTCCAGCTCTTACCAGGTGCTATTAATGTTCCAGTTCTTACCGGCTTGCAAGCTCTTTCATTGTCACTCTCTGCAAAGAAGAATTTTCCCCAATCCCTAAGTCTTTGCAGGGTTTTTTCCCATTGCTCTACCTGCTTAGACTGTTTCTTTCCAGGTGCTAATGATGTTCCCAGCTCTTACTGGCTTGCAAGTTTGTTGCTTGTTACTTGTTATTCTCTTGGAATAATGTTTTAAAAGCCCTTAACCAGGGGATAAAATAATGTGCTGAAGCTAACCAGACTAAGGATGCTAGCCAGATGAATACCTAGTAAGCAGATTCTTTTCCCTGTTTTCCTCCCCAAAACTAGGATGCATCTTATACTCCAGTGCGTCTTATACTCTGAAAAATACGATGGTTTATATGAGAGTGTTTTACCTGTGAAAAATAAATATGCGACAAGGAACACCCCTTATCTCTCAAAACACTGAATACCATCTTGAAAATTATGTTCACTGCATTTGCAGATCATAATTGCCATGTTTCAGTGCAACATTAATGAGCAAGAACAGCCAGAGCTTCTCCACTCCATTTTTTTTCTCCTGTGCAGGTAAGAGGAAGGTTTTAGAAGTGTTTATTTCAGGTAATAATGATTTTCTGGGTCACCAGTTATAACAAAATATCCTTATGGTTAATTGCAATCAGGCCAATTTCAAATCATGTTTCTGAAACAGATTTCTGAGATTATTAATTACAATTCTAAGTCTATGAGAATAGTTCAAATTACAAGTACAAGCTTCAGAAGCACTTTGAGACTATGTGCATATCATACTAAATTGTAATTTAACACGATATGCTATTTTGATTAGTTGCACAGCAGATCTAATCCTCACCATTCTACAATGTTGAACTCAATATTAAATAGGTCCTCAGTGCTAAATAATTTTTAAAAGCAATTTATTCACTGTTTAACTTGCTACCTTTACCTAAAAGATAGGAAATTAAATGTTGAAGGCACCAAGAGAAACATTTTCTAAAGAATTGGAGAATAACCGGCACAAGGAGTGCCAGTTGAACAGACTGTTTAATATGTTGAGTATCTCTCATGAACTATATGTCCTGTGAACCAAAATTATCTTCCTTAAAATCTTGCTGGATTGCCACTTAACACATTATAATTGCTTCATCATTGGTCTAGAAGGCAAATTTATTTTCCGTCTGATAGATAGGTTGACTGAAGAAAAGCAGATGATGCTAAATGCTAAAGGCTAACTGGTCTTTAATAGTGATAAATCAATGTTAACAAAATAGTGAAAAAGCTGAAAGACAGCTTTCAAATTTAGCTGCAATTTTTTGTCTTAATTTTGAGTTCTTAGAGGCTGCTATTTCTAATTTTTGCCTTTAAAAATCAAAACAATTCAATTCAATTCAATTTATTAGATTTGTATGCTGCCCTTCTCCGAAGACTCGGGGCGGCTCACAACAATAATAAAAACAATATTCCAGCGAAAACAAATCTAATTTTAAAAAGCACATAAAACCCTATCATATTTAGAAAAGCAAACAACATATGCATACCCAAACATAGATATAAAAAAAAGCCTGGAGGAAAGGTGTCTCAAGTCCCCCATGCCTGGCGGTATAGATGTGTCTTGAGTAATTTACGAAAGACAAGGAGTGTGGGGGCAGTTCTAATCTCCGGGGGGAGTTGATTCCAGAGGGCCGGGGCTGCCACAGAGAAGGCTCTTGCCCTGGGGCCCGCCAAACAACATTGTTTAAGATGTGTTTAACAGCACATCTGTCATAGGCAACCATCAGAAATAATGACGTACTATGTGACAGACCCCAAAGTTATTAAAAAAAAGAGAAGAGGCTTTTGCTGTGTTGTGTTTTTCTATGAAAAAAAAAAATGCTCTTCAGGCATTTGTTGTGAGCCGCCCCGAGTTTGCGGAGAGGGGCGGCATATAAATCCAATAAACCTAACCTAACCTAACCATTCTGCTTGTATCTGTTAGTATTCAAAAGGTACTGTGGTTTTCTTGGTTGCTTGGGCAAGTTGGAATTTTGGGGATACAAAAAATTGAGGACTGTTGTAAATATTTTCAAGTGAAAGCGATTACAAACTTTCCCCACTGTCACTATTCTGATAGAGAGGGAACCAGATAATGTGGATGGGAGCTTGTCTTGATGTGGGTGGGTGCACTAGGTAGTATTATTTCTCTAAGATGCCTTACAACTGTAACCTTATATGCGTTTACCATCTACTTATTTTTGTATACATGTTAATAAGGTTTTTATTGTTGGAAAATCCCAAAGAATGAAACGAATTAGGGAAATGTAGAAGAAAATATAATTAGTTGCAACTGTACTTCTGCAAAACACAAAAATAATAATGAGAAATAATAGTTTGCTTTTCATTAGCATAATAAGTTTTGAAAGAGAAACTTAAACAGCAGTGTGCTAAATGCTGATTAATAGTAATTTGTATTCAAATTATTTCAACTGTTTGAAAAGAGTTCCCATAACTGCTCAATAAAATGATAATTATTTCTGCATTCATAAATTATGTTCAGGTGCTGTTGACATTTATCTGTAATCAAGCAGACATATATTTCATTAGTACCATTGCCGTATTTAACCATGGGAGTCAATGCAGGCAGTTCAAGTCAGAGTTGCAAGCTATTGTATTTAGTTTCTTTGCACAAATTTCATGTTTACAGTGCTTGTAACATCCTATAGTATAAAAGATTTCTTATCCCAGTGACAGTTTCTATTAGCCTGCTTGTGCATAATATTCTACCCTATAAGACCCGTGTATCTATGCATGGACTTCAACTCCCAATATTCTCCAGCCAGCATGCTGTTCTAATGCTATTGCTCTAAGTGCTTTCTTTGAGGAACAAAGTTGTTTGTAAGTAGGATTTTAGAATTAATGCATCTTCCTTTAATACATATCCCCAATTTCTGGATTATATTTATAAAAACCTGTAAGAGAGTTACAGAAGCTAATTCCTTATTAAGCTTTTAAGTGGCTATGTACTGTAAAACATTTATGTTAAAGCCAAAACAATAGGAGAGATTTGAGGTTTATTAGAAAGAGAATAATGTGTAATAATTGTATATTTTAGTCTACGGAGTCTATGGAGAGGGGCGGCATACAAATCCAATAAAATGAAATGAAATGAAATATATTTAGGAAAAATAAAAATGCTCTATTTATATGTGCATGCATAAGACAAGCAAATATAGGGGTTTTTTTTTACAGCAAATTCAACAGTCCCTTGGAATATCATCCAAATTCATGCATCTAATGAAGAGGATTCTGGCCTTTAAAAGCTGATCTATAATAATTAGTCTTAAAAATCTCACAAAACTTTGTGGTTGTCATTTGCTTAGCCACCAGTGATCATGGCTAGAATACCACATTTTCATAGCTTCTGACATAATAGAGCCATTTGGCCCATCTAAGTGTTGAGTTGCAAAAGCCAAGCCCTATAAAGCATGCATGAACCAGCCTTCGTTTTATAGGAAATAAGTTTTATATTGAAGTAATTCTAAGCACTTTCCAAGCATAACATTTTTGCTATTATATAGCTTTTTCTCATTCTAACAGTGTGTCTGAGCACCAGATTTTCTATTTTATCCTGTAATATTTCAGCAAATTATTGTATGGGCTCTCTGGCTTTTGGAATTTCTGTTTTCAGGCAACATACCTATTTATAATATTTAATGACAATATTTTTTCAGACATTGTGTTGCTTAAGAACAAGTGCTTATCAATGGCCTTGGTCATTTGAAATATGAAGTATGAAACTGACTGTCAAATGTACATTATTGGATTATTTTAAATATAAATACAAGGAATGTTCTTGGAGGATTAATAAATAAAGCCCAACAAATAAATAACTGCTTGGCAAAATTATGCATAAGATGGGTCAACCAGAAAGTTAAGTATCATGAAACCTTTGAAGTTCAATGAGCTTTGTTAGCCATCCAGAAAGAACTAGAAATCATTTGGAGAGAAATAAGAATGGATAGGAATATTTATGTGGAATAGTTTTGCAAGGTCACTCTTGAAAACTTAATATGGATTTTTTAAAAACAATATCTAAATGCTAATAAACGCCTTTTGAGGATATTCTTCTTGAACTATAATTTAAAATGGACACAAAAACATACTTCTGAGAGATTTTCTTCTTTGGTACTCCTTGGGGTCATAAAAAGGGAAAAGTGTCAAGTTGTCATGAGACAGAAAGCAGAGTAACCATTATTTGCCCTTTCACCTTTGTAAACAAAGATTAAATTAGCAGTCTGTTGTCTACACTTATGAGCAGTGTTTTAAAACATAAATTACCTTGAGAAATATAGTGTATTTAGGAGGAGATGAAAACATATTTTATAACTATTTGAAGTAAAGGAAGTACTGTATGTCTTTACAAAACACTTTAAAAAATTGCATTTGTAGCCAGAATTATAGTTGTTGCAGAGGACTGGGGCCATGATAGAGAAGACTCTCCCCAGTGGACTGACCAGTTTGGCGACCTATGCGACCCTGAGGCAGAAGACGATTCCATAAATAATCTGCTCCAGTGCCATGTAGGGCTTTATAGGTAATAACCAATGCCTTGAATTGCATTTGGAGACCAATCGGCAGCCATTGCAGCTCACGGAGTGCTGGACTGATATGGGAGTATCTAGGTACACCCAAAAGCTCTCGCGGCTGCATGCTGGACTAATTGAAGTCTCAGAATGTTCTTCAAGGGTAGTCCCAAGTAGAGCGCATTGTGATAATCGAGCCTCAAGGTAATGAGGGCGTGAGTGACTGTGAGAAGATATATTGATATAAATATATATATTTGGAGGAGGGGGGAATAAACTAGTTTTGAGGATTACTTTTGGGGTAGTAAATATTTATGTACTTACAATGCCAGTGGTGTTTTGGGATTCCACCCAAGGCATCTATTATTCTTAGTAGTGCCTTTACCTTGTTTTGCCAAAGTTGTGAGAAGTTTATAGAAGTTATAATCCTTGTTAACCTGGCTTAAATGTCAATAGCAACTTCTTTTTCCATTTTTTCTGAAGATTGCTGATAGCCACCCTGGCTCTAATATTGTAAATTTATCGGCATTATGTTTATAAAGAAGTTATTGAATTAGTCTTTTCTTCTACCATAGCTGAACCCCTAAGCATTATCTTCCAAAAATCCTTCAGGACCAGCACACTCCCCAAGTTGTGGTCAAAAGCAGTAGTCATCCCCATTTTCAAAAAAGGAGACCCATCACTAGTTGACAACTACAGACCAATATCACTATGCTGTGTCCCTTGTAAAATCATGGAATCAATAATAAATAGATCAATCACCCTTTACTTAGAATCTAATAACCTACTATCAAAAAAACAATTTGGATTCAGAAAGAAACTATCCTGCAACCTTCAACTACTTCACTGCAAAAACATCTGTACTACCCACCTTGATCAAGGAAAATCCATCGATGCAATCTACATCGACTTCTGCAAAGCCTTTGACTCAGTGGTTCACGACAAACTTCTCCTAAAACTCAAATCCTATGGCATCTCAGGACTCCTCCACAACTGGATTACTGCTTTCCTGTCAAACAGGCAACAAGTTGTCAAAATCGGAAGTGCCATCTCCTCCCCCGTCCCTGTCAAAAGCGGCGTTCCCCAAGGCAGCGTACTAGGTCCTACTTTTTCATCCTATACATCAATGACCTCTGTGATAATATCGCAAGCAACTGTGTGCTTTTTGCTGACGATGTGAAACTTTTCAACACCACCGACAACACACCCACTCTCCAAAAAGACCTCAACTTTGTCTCAGATTGGTCTAACACCTGGCAACTTCAAATATCAACCAACAAATGCTCTACCCTCCACATAGGCAAAAAGAATCCAAACCACACTTATGAACTGAATAAACAAATTCTTACAGCAAACCCACACTCAGTAAAAGACCTTGGAATACTAATATCAAATGACCTAAGTGCTAAAGCCCACTGCAACAATATCGCCAAGAAGGCTTCCAGAGTTGTTAACCTGATCCTACGTAGCTTCTGCTCTGGCAATCTCTCACTACTTACTAGAGCCTACAAAACCTATGCCAGACCCATTCTCGAATACAGCTCATCTGTCTGGAACCCACACCACATCTCAGACATCAACACTCTCGAAAACGTCCAAAGGTACTTCACCAGAAGAGCCCTTCACTCCTCCACTCGCAACAGAATACCTTACGAAAATAGACTAACTATCCTGGATCTTGAAAGCTTAGAACTATTGTATTGCCCACAAGATCATATGCTGCAACGTCCTTCCGGTCAATGACTACTTCAGCTTCAACAGCAACAACACAAGAGCACGCAACAGATTCAAACTTAACATCAACCGCTCCAAACTTGACTGTAAAAAATATGACTTTAACAATCGAGTTGTCGAAGCGTGGAACTCATTGCCAGACTCAGTGGTGTCAGCCCCCAGCCCCAAACATTTCTCCCTAAGACTCTCCACGATTGACCTCTCCAAGTTCCTAAGAGGCCAGTAAGGGGTGTATATAAGTGCACTGATGTGCCTATCGTCCCCTGTCCAATCTTCTTTCCTTATCTCACATCTCATACATTTTCTCTCCTTTCCTCCAACCTCTCTTCTTTCTTACTTTCTATCATTATATATATTACTTAATGTATATTCTCCTTCATATGTATTGTATATTGGACAAAGAATAAATAAATAAATTAATAAATAAATAAATAAATAAATAAATAAATAAATAAATAAATATGTGTGTGGCTTGGTGGACCTGGCTTTGTGGGCATGTCTTGGTGGGTGTGGCAGGGGAAGGATATTATAAAATCTCCATTCCTTCCTGATTAGTTGGGACCAGGAGGCGGAGAATAGATGGGGGTGGGGCCAGTCAGAGGTGGTATTTACTTTTCCAAACTGCAAACTCCAAACACCACAAAGTTACTGTTTTATTTGTTGCCTCTATTACATAAGCTTTTGGCAGCGTTGAACATCATACTGAGTTCAATTGCACAAGGTTCTGTATAAAAACTGAAAAGATTACAGTCTTTTTCTCTTAATTCTTGGAAAGGGCCAGACAGGAAACAAAGGCAAATGGAAATTAAAACAAAATAATTCTGTTTGCATTTATTACTTAGACCTCTGGCCTGCTGTGTTCCCAGCAAATATATTAGAAGGATCATAGCTCAAAGGTTGAACACAAAAGGTCCAGGTTCAATCCCTTGCACCTTGAGTTAAAACAGGATCAGGTGTCAACACTGATGAAAAATATCTCTGCTTAAGATCTTGGAGGACCATTTTTGAATCCAATAGGGAATGGTCTTGCTGTGTATAGCAAGCAATACAAGCATTTAACAATCAGTTTTAAAACCATGAAGAATGTATTACACTAGTCCATCAAAAACTGCAATTTCTACATAGGATTGAAACTGTCCTGAAAACAACATCATCTCTTATATCCATAAATAAATCTGAGTCCATATACTACCAAATTATAAGGAGAATGCAATTTTTCTTCACTTCCATAATAAATTGGTTTACTGTAACACTTTCCTATAGCACTTCAATCTTATCTGATTTAAAATTAAATTTGTCCCCATCTATTCCCAAATTACCTGACACGGGGAAACATAGTATATGTGGACTTACGACCACAATCGAGACCAAAATGCATGTTGTTAAGTGAGACAGTTGTTAAGTGAGTTTTGCCCCATTTTACAGCAGTTGTTAACTGAATCACTGTGGTTGATAAGTTAGAAATGTGGTTGTTATATGAACCTGGTACAACCAGTACTGTAAATATGTATCACTATATGTGGCAAAAACCATCAGAGCTTCCACTGCTTTGTTTTTCTGTGTTGGTTGCTACCCCTCGCAAAACAATACACTTCAATTCAAAAAGAAGCCCATTATACTGTGACAGTAAGATTTCATGATTTTGCTGTATAGAATTAAACATGAAATTTGTAGCACATGGAACCCAGTTTGAGTCCTTGTTCAGTAAAATGAGCCTGCCAAAATCAGAGTCCACCTATGGGGGACTACCATCTGTCTAATTGCCCTATTTTAAAAAATCATGGCTCTACAAAAGGCTGCCAGGAAGACATGGTTTATAGAGCACTTACTGGGCAACTGCATATAACGAATGTGCTCTGTGACCTCTGAGACAGAGGCTTCACAAACCTGCTCTGGCTCCTCTTCTTTTTGGTTTTTAAAGGGAGACATTGTCCACTCCTTTCCAGCTGGTATGCAATTGGGTCAACTTCCAATGACAGTTTGGAATGCATTAATATAATACATTAATGAGCCTAGTTAATTTCATGTTTGATTAACTCTCAGATTAAGCTGTAGGAGAGTTTTTAAAGGAATCATAAGAAACCTATTCTTAATAGATACTAACAGTATTTCAAGGGCAGGAAAAATGGATGGCCAGTATACTTTTGAAAAGGGATGAAAAGGACAATTGATACATGCCAGTATATAAATAGCAACTATAGATTAACGCCCCCCCCCCCAAATCCTGAGAATTCATTTGCAGGAAGTTTAAAGCAAAGGTTTAGCAAGCACCTGCAATTGTATCCAATGTATCCCACATGGGACAAGGGTTATATTTGATGATTTTAGGATCATTCTTCTCCCTACTAAATTCTATAATTCTGTGATTTTCTGAGATGAAATTTGTGATATTATCATTACATATAAATATGTAATGATTCTATTCCATTTACGGTGAGTAAATTAACAAACTATACATTTGCAAAAAAATATTCATTGAAATCATTGGCATAGACAGGACCTACCACTTTTGTTAGAGCAAGAGTAGGCAAAGTCTAGAAAGCTTAGAACTACGACGCCTTAAACATGATCTAAGTATTGCCCACAAGATCATATGCTGCAACATCCTGCCTATCAACAACTACTTCAGCTTCAACTGCAATAACACAAGAGCATGCAACAGGTTCAAACTTAATATCAACCGCTCCAAATGTGACTGTAAAAGATATGACTTTAGCAATCGAGTTGTTGAAGCATGGAACTCATTACCAGACTCCATGGTGTCAATCCCCAACCCCCAACATTTTTCCCTTAGACTTTCCACGGTTGACTTCTCCAGATTCCTTAGAGGTCAGTAAGGGGCGAGCATAAGTGCACTAGTGTGCCTTCCGTCCCCTGTCCAATTGTCTCTCCTATATTTTATATATCTTTTCTCCCATCCATATATCCTTCCTCTACTCTTCATTGATGTATTCTATTCTCATATCTCTTCTTCTATCCCTTCCCTGATATTTACTACTACACATTTTTATTCTCCTTAACTTTCAATTTGTATTGGACAAAATAAATAAATAAATAAATAAATAAATAAATAAATAAATAAATAAATAAATAAATAAAAACAAAAAAAAACTTGGCTCTTCTATGACTTGTGGACTTCAATTCCCAGAATTCCTGAGCTAATCATGCTAGTGCAGGAATTCTGGGAGTTGAAGTCCACAAGTCATAGAAGAGCCAACTTTGCCTACCCCTGTGTTAGAGTGATGAAAGTGTGGCATTATGCTGTAAGATTTGCTCCCTTTATGATAGCAATAGCAACAGTACTAGGATTTATATACTGCTTCCTGGTGCTTTATAACATTGTGTAAGCAATTTTCTGAGTCAGCATATTGCCCCCAATAATCTGAGTTCTCATTTTACCAACTACAGAAGGATGAAAGGTTGAGTCAACCTTGAGCTGGTCGGAATTGAACTCCTGGTAGTGAGTTATCCTGCAATACTGCATACTAAATGTTGTGCCACTATGGTTCACAATGCACATACAAAAAAGGCGTGACACAATAGCATAGATTTTCTTATTCTGACTCCTCCCAAGAGATCCCACTCTTTGAAATCTTTCTTTTGTATAGTAATGGTATTGAAGATTACAGCTACCACAATAAAAACTAATACAAAAACAAAATACAAAATAAAAGGTACATAAAAAAAAGAAAGCGAAATAGAAAAGAAAAAAAGCATATACAGATGTGGCTACCCCTTCATTACCATATAAACAATTTTAGGCATTTATTACTTTCTCTTAAAACATAAATTATTTATTTCCATATCCCATTTCCTATCTATAAGCAAATCCATACAGCTTCCTCATTTCAGTCTGATGTCAGAAAAAGTCCCTTAAAGAATACTAGAGATAACATTATACTATCTTAACCTTGATCCAATAAGACGACTTTACATTTTTTCTTTCACTTCTAATAATCTTTATCCTTAGATCCATTAAATCGATATATTTTCATTTTTTCTTTGTCCCTTCTCAAAAAGTACTCCAAAACTTTAACAAGCCTCTCTTTTAAATCCAATATAGGGAAATTATTTGGGTCACTCTGTTGGTTTGTTATTTGTATGTTAATTATTAAGATATCAATTGGTTTCATTTGTATGTCCAGTGTCACATCTTTTTCCATATCATTTGTCCAGCCCATCATTTAAAAATCCACTTTCAACTCAAGCTTAACTTTTGAGGTAGAATTTGTCCCCCTTCCATAATATCATTTTAACAGAATGTCTACAGACAAACACTATTAAAATTAACTTCTGGATCCATTTATCAAAAGTATTGTTCACTATATTCAAATAAAATATTTTTCTTCATTCTATAATTGCCTGCTGACTTTAAATGTTCTCCTTTAATTGTGATCTTCACTATCATCTAATTTCTTTTAGTGTCCAATGTTTTTCATTTAAAAAAAAATCAAAATAAAAGCATTTTCACTCTGGAATTATTCAGTTACAATTTCCATTATTTATCAGGACCTTTAGTCTGTTTGTAACTTTCTTAAATCAAAAATTTAATCATCCTTTTTCAATTTATTCCAATTATTTTAAAGAAAAGTTTTACACTTGTAGTTAAGACTTCTTTTTCTAAGGATGGAAGGAACTTACCCAGTATTATAACACTTGTTGATCCAATGCTTCATAATAGTTTAAAAGCAGTTAACAATCAATTTACAACAGTGGGAAGTATGCAAACTTAGCATGCTTTTCGAAGCCAATGATTTCAATTTGGGCAAGAGGGCTAGCTGTTTGTTTGTTTGTTTGTTTGTTTGTTTGTTCATTCATTCATTCATTCATTCATTCATTCATTCATTGTATATATGTGCCCCCCAATTCCCGAAGGACTCTGGGCAGCTTACATTTAAAACATCAAAAAACCAGTTAAAAAATCATATACACACATATCATTCAAGATGTGAGATCAATGACCCAAAGCCTGTCAAAAAAGCCAGGTCTTCGGTGCTTTCCAGAAGGTCAATAGAGTGATAGAGTGGGGGCAGTCTGGGTCCCAAGAGGTAGTTGGTTCCAGAGAGCTGGGGCAGCCACAGAGAAGGCCCTTCCCTGTGAGGCCGCCAGTCAACACTGTTTAGCTAATGGGACTGTAGGAGATCAGGAGAGGGGCGGCATACAAATCTAATAAATTGAATTGAATTGAATTGAACTCTTTGGAATCTTACTGGTCGCTGGGAACTATGAGGTAAAAAGCGGTCTCAGAGATAACCTGACCCTGAGCCATGTAGGGCTTTAAATGTAATAACAAATCATTGAATTGAGCCCAGAGACCAATATTGAGCCAGTGAAGCTCACAGAGGATTGGTGTAATGTGAATGTACTTAGGTGCAGCCACAACCACCCATGTGGCTGCATTCTGGTTCAATTGTAGTCTCAAGATGCTCTTCAGGGGTAGCCCTGTGTAGAGTGCGTTGCAATAATCCAACTGTGAGGTGATAATTTTCCCATGTCTCCCAGAGTTCTAAGCCATTTATTTATTTATTTATTTATTTATTTATTTATTTATTTATTTATTTATTTATTTATTTATTTATTTATTTGTTTGTTTGTTTGTTTGTTTGTTTGTTTGTTTGTTTGTTTGTTTATTTATTTATTTATTTATTTATTTATTTTCATCAAGCATGTGTTAGATCAGTGATGGTGAACATTTTTTCCCCTTGGTTGCCAAAAGAGCGCGGGTGTGTGCTATCGCACATGCACAAGTGCCTACACTCATAATTCAATGCTTGAGGAGAGCAAAAAGAGTATCCCCCCCCTCCTGGAGGCCCCCTAGACACTGGAATTAGCCTCACAGTTTCCCAGCTTTTGGTGGGCCCATTAGGCTTGTGTTTTGCCCTCCCCAGCCTCCAAAGGCTTCCCTGGAGCTGGGGGAGGATAAAACATCCTCCCCCATCTCCCTGGAGGCTCTCTGGAAGCCAAAACCGCCCTCACAGAGCCTCTGTGAGAGCCAAAAATCAGCTGGCCGGCACAGACATGCACGTTGGAGCTAAGCTAAGACAACAGCACACGAGCACGAAATCGATTTAAACTAAATGTCAACCGCTCCAAACTTGACTGCAAAAAATACGACTTCAGCAACAGAGTAATCAACGCCTGGAATGCACTACCTGATTCTGTGGTTTCAACTCCTAACCCCAAAACCTTTAACCTTAGACTATCTACAATTGATCTCTCCTCCTTTCTAAGAGGTCAGTAAGGGGTGTGCATAAGCGCACCATTGTGCCTAGCGTCCCTGTCCTATTGTCTACTTTTTATCATTACTTATCTAATGTTTTATATATACAAATTATCACCCTATAATTGTTTGACAAATAAATAAATAAATAAATAAATAAACAGTTTGCGTGCCAGCAGATATGGCTCCACATGCCACCTGTGACACCCATGCCATAGGTTTGCCATCACTGTAATAGATAACATATATAAGTATAAACGTAACTGCCCATACATGAATTGTATACAAATAAGGGAAAACTAGGACAGGGATGGTAGGCATGCTAGTGTTCTTTTGCACACCCCTTAAAGACCTCTTAGGAATGGGGTGAGGTCGACAGTAGACAGTTTAAGGTTAAAGTTTTGAGAGTCTGGGGAAGATACCACAGAGTCAGGCAGTGCATTCCAGGCATTAATGACTCTGTTACTGAAGTTGTATTTTGTGTAATCAAGTTTGGCATGGTTTACCATAAGTTTGCATCTGTTATGTGTTTGTGTATTGTTGTGGTTGAAGCTGAAATATTAATTGATAGGTAGGATATTGTAGCAGATAATTTTATAAACTAAGCTTAGGTTGGACTGAAGATGGTGAAGTTCTAAATTGTCTAAGGCCAAAATTTAAAGTCTGCTAGCATAAGGTTTTCTGTTACATGCAGAGGACTAGAGGACTCTTCTCGTGAAATATCTCTGGACTCATTTGATTGTATTAATGTCTGATATGCAGTATGGGTGCCAGACAGATAAGCTGCATTCAAGAATTGCTATAGCAAAGGTTTTATATGCCCTAGTTTTCAGCTCAATAATACCAGAGAAGAAGCTATGCAAGATTAGATCAACAACTTTTAATCTTTTAAAAGTTTTATATCTCCTACTGGAGATATAGCTATTTTGTGACCTAAAAACATGTCAAAAGTCACTTTTTTGAGTGTTATTATAACTTTGAAAGGTATCTAAATGAACTATTCTAAGACAAGGACTATCTATAATCCGACAGAAAAATCTTCTAAAAATCAGTGGGACTTCTGAACAGATGTCCCTAGGATTTGCTACTGTGTGTTGTGGCAAAGGTAGACTCAATATGTGGCTGGTTTTAAGGTTGAATAAGGATTTTCTTGCCTACCTACAAATGGAGAATGAACAGTAAACAATAGATATAATGGAGACATATTTTTCCCCAGCACTCTCCACTTGATTTCTTCAGTAATAAGTCTGAGGAGTGCATACTTGAAAAGGCATTTAGTCCTATTTTTATTTAAACAACTGTTTACATTTAAACAATTCACATTTCTATCCTCAACCAACTTTGAATCTGACATTCTGCCAACAAAATCCTTTGAGGCTGTTTATGTTGGGTCAGTTCCTTTCCTGTTATCCATTTTCTTCTCTGCATGTTAGCATTTTAGACAGTGCAGTTTTCTAGCTTTAATTTCCTTTCCCTATCTAATCTAGGCCATTAACTGTCACATCTCACAATTATTGTACATTTTGGATTTTTTTTCCAATGGAACATATTTATGTTGTTTGTACTCAAAACTACTTAGAAGCTGGCATTTCTTATTTTAAAAGAAATAATTTGTTTTAAGTTACTTTGAATTTGTATCCTTTGTTGAGCTTATATTCTTGAGTATGTAAAGATCATTAATAAAATTGTGGAAGTAGTATCTCTGAGAGAGACAGAGAAAGAGACAAAGGGGTGTTATCCAGGGGTGAAATCATCTGAAGACTACTACCGGTTCGCTTCATGCATGCTTTGTGTGCTGCGCATAAAGGCATTAACATACAGTGCTGAAAAATGAACATTTTGAAGCCATCAGAGTCTACAAACCTAAGTAGAACAGTAAGGGGGAAATAATTGTGCTGCATGATTTGCCTGTCCGATCCAGTAGCATTTCACTTCTGGTGTTACCTAAAAAAAAATCTGAGAATTCAAGAAATTATTCACATAATTCTTATCAGTTTTATTAAAATGGAAACTGGCATATAAGCAAGTTTGACACCCTTGATCTACAGTATCTATTATCTTGGGGTGGAAAGGACTGAAAAGTACATTCTAATGTATACTGATTGTTTCTTGTCACGATTTTAAAAATAATGTTAGAGTGAAATGTTATCATTCTTCTTAATTAGACAGTCATGGGATACTAGTTATAACATCTTTTCAACATTGCATTCCAGCATGAAACTGTATGGAAAGGTGAAAACTTAAACCCCAAAGACTAAAATCATAAAAAGGTTAGCAAAGATATACCCAACATTATTAGACACATATTGGAAGTGTAAAAACGAAAGGGGCACTTTTTTCCATATGTGGTGGTCATGTCCTATGATACAAAAAATCTGGAAAACAACTCATACCTGGCTTTCAGAGATTACGAAAGAGGAAATAGAATTCATTCCAGAAGCTATGCTACTAGGAGTTTGGAGAAAACACTACTCAAAACAAACAATGCTTCTTACAACACACATAAACACCACAACGAGAATTGCAATAGCACAACTCTGGAAAAATGACCATACCCCAACGGAAGAATTAATTATAGATAAGATATATACAGGCGTGGAGATGGACGAACTCACTAACTCAATCAAGGGAAACAAAATCACGGAATCAAAACAAACATGGCAAAAATGGCATGAATGGGTTCAAAAGAGAATATAGAAACAATATAATAAGAAGCAACAGTACAATGGAAACAATCTACAGCTACCTTGTAACAAGTTTTATTTACCAGTTATTGAATATAACAAATATTAGAATATAAAAGTATGAAATATAATGTATATAATGGAATGTAACAGGTAAAAATCTATTATAAGAATTTTAATAGAGATGGTTTATAATCTGTAAAACATAATAATGTGTGATTTGAACTATATGTGAAAACTCAATAAAGAAATTTTTTAAAAAAGTCTAGAACAACTTAAATGTACCCCCTATATTTATTCATTTTTGGGAAAAGGTGTGGGAACAAAACTTGCTATAGTATTCATCTTTCTATAGGTGTAAGTGCCTGTATATTTTTGGTGTGTGTGTGTGTGTTGAATCCTAGTATACAGAGCAGTTTTATAAGGTGCCCATAAACTCATTCTTTACACACATATCCTGCCCATCATTTTGAGGGCATTTCTAATATTTTGTTAATGCAACAATACTAAAATACTATTTAGCTGCTTGCAGCAATATTTGTTCCAGAGCTTCAACACCTCAAATAAATATGTAAGCTTGATTAGGAAATATTTATCTTCCTTGTGGAAAATTCTGAATTAGATAGTATAGCTATAGTTAAACTATTTTGAATATATTACAATTGATCTTTCACCTGAAACTCATACTGGAGATGAACTGATATTTCACTCAAGCTGAAAAAGCAATGAAATGCAGTTTGCACACGTGTCTTTCACTTTTAATTTTATCAGGACTTTGTTCAAACTAGAATCATTAAATCCCAATAAAGTCAAAAATGGAATGGAATAGAAAGGAAAGATAATCTGTTCATAAAAAATATGTCATTTCTATGTTAAAAACGCTGAGAAAATATTTAGAAATGATAGCAAGTTAATCCACTGTTTATAAACAAAGAAATACATTTCAAAGTGAGGGTACATAATAGAATTTCCCTTTCATTTCATGTTGTCATTTTGTCACTATAATAAGGCAATTTTGAAACAGTATACTAAAGCATTTTACTATCATGATATATAAGTGACTTGTCCTATAATCCAAGGAGAAAAATGCATCTAAAGATTATAATTTTAAAATCCTGCTTGTTCCAAGTTGCAGCCTAATAAACAGATGCAATGAAACCAATACAGTCTTTTATTATTTCCAAGGTTTGCAAAACATTTTGAATTCAACATTTTTCAACTAAAAAAAATTCAAACCATTCAGATCTGTTTAGGCGTGCAATAATTCTAGAATAGAGGTGGAACAGTCGATTACAGCTAGAAACAGCGCAACTGGGATTCAATTTTTTTTGAATTGGGAAAGTTTTGTACATTGTTGGTAATCCCACTAACACAATGGAATGGCTGGCATTAAACATGAATTTTAAAGAAAGTTAAACAATTCAGTAACAAAATCCATGTATCATAATCCTTTATAAAAGAACACTATGTTGATATGAAACATAATTCCTATCTTTTATATCATATGAGATTGAAGAATTAACTGCCAAAATAAAATCAATAAATCTTGGATAGTATTCTGTCCACTGTTACTTCATACAACATATTAAATAACATGTATATGTAGTATATATATTTGCTATATAATCATTTTTTTCCTTCTACTCAATCATTTTCAGAAGGTGCCTGGATAAGTCCCTGAATTTTCTTTGGTAAGGCCATTGCTTCTATCCTAGGGTTGAGAGAATATGACTGGCTAAAGGTCACCAGCTGGCTTTGTGCTGAGATGCAGTGGTGGGCTACGAGCCGGAACGCTAAATTGCGCTCGCTGCTGTGGTTTGTAAGTTCTTGTGCGGCCAGCGCGATTTTGCTGCTGCACCTGTGGAGGCAGCAAAATCGCGCATGGAGCCGCAAGTGCGTCCATGTTTCGGCATATGTGGAAGGAAAAAATCCTCACCAAAACATGGGCGCACTTGTGGCTCCGTGCGTGATTTTGCTGTCTCCACAGTTGCAGCAGCAAAATCACATTGGTCCTGCAAGAACTTATGAGCCGCGGTGGTGAGCGTAATTTAGCAATCTGGCACATAGCCCACCACTGTCTCCTGTTTTCTAGCCTGATACTTTGACTATTATTATTATTATTATCATTATTATTATTATTATTATTATTATTATTATTATTATTATCATTATTATTATTATTATTTATTGGATTTGTATGCCGCCCCACTCCGAAGACTCAGGGCGGCTAACAACAACGATAAAAACAGCATGTACAATCCAATTAATAAAACAACTAAAAATCCTTATTATAAAAACCAAACATACACACAAACATACCATGCATAACTTGTAATGGCCTAGGGGGAAGGAATATCTTAACTCCCCCATGCCTGGTGATAAAGGTGGGTCTTGAGTAATTTGCGAAAGACAAGGAGGGTGGGGCCCGTTCTAATCTCTGGAGGGAGTTGATTCCAGAGGGCCGGGACCGCCACAGAGAAGGCTCTTCCCCTGGGGCCCGCCAAATGACATTTTTTGGTCGATAGGACCCGGAGAAGGCCAACTCTGTGGAACCTTATCGGCCGCTGGGATTCGTGCGGTTAATAATAATAATAATAATAATAATAATAATAATAATAATAATATTAATTAGATTTGTATGCTCCCCTTCTCCGAAAACTTGGGGTGGCTCACAGAATAAACTTGGGGCGGCTCACAGAGTAAACTATACCAAACTCACTTTTCATATAACCATTATTTTCCATAAAATAATTATAATATGCAGTTACAGATCTTCATTATCTCACAGATGGTCTCATCCCCACCTAGGTTAAACCAAATATTTATACTGAAAGACAATTCAGTACTGTTCCATGTCAACTTAAATGAAACATTTAGACTGCCTGGGTGCAAACCGAGCTGTACAATTACTCAACAAAAGAAAAAGTTGGTTTTAACGCTCGTTATCATGCAACAATAATGGTGTGTGTGGATAAATGTCTTTATTCTTCACGCATCTCCATATGTTATATCAAAATTCTTTCATTAAAAGGCTAGTCAGCAAATAGGAAATATATAGAATACACAGCAGATGATTTCATTGAATTTCTGTCAGTTCTAGTATTGCAGTTTAAATGCATTCTTATTTTGATAAACTGTGTCATACTTGATGTGCCTGTGGCATTCATTGAACTTTGGAATAGATTCAACCGTTTACTTGCTATAGTATAAAGAATAAAATAGAAGAGGGGAGAGGTGAAACGGGGAGGAAAATATTGATTACAAAGGAACAATTTATATTATTCCGAGTTAAAGGTAATGAAAAATATAACAAACGTAGCAACTAACTATACTAGTGAATGGAGTTTGAATATTATCCCTATACTAGTCACAAGAGCAAGAATATTCTGTCTGTTGGACTCAATTTCTTATAGCTATTTTCCCTCCAGGCAAGCACACTGTCTTCCTGAACCTGAAGCTATTGTTTCACATGATACTTTCAATCTTATTAACCTTTTGGTAACGATTGAATCATCTTCATTAAAATGCTGTTGTCATACGAATTGTGTGTATGTGTGTGTGACGGATACTTCATGATAATTGTTTTAGTTCTTAAGTCACCTTGGTTCATTCACAGAATTGTAAAATGAGCTCATATGATGTCATCTTACATTATAGTGTGTTAATCTCTGATTCTTCCACTTTTTGATGAACACTTTTTTCATTCCTAAAAATAAAATAAAATCTAAGAATCCCATTTTCTTCCAAATCTCGACATTCTCACATAGTTTGAGTTCTATTCCAAAATGTGTAGGGTTTTGCTTCTGTAATTCTCAAGACAATATGATCACTGCTGAGAATTTTGGAACTGACATTTGGAGGTGCAGGTATTGGCAAACCATAAATTAGAAAAAATATTAATAAGGATAATGGCTCATCCACTAATTTGATTATGATTTCCAGTACAGTACTTATTTTTCCTGCTTTAATTGGCACACCTGTATATTTAGTATATTTAGTATTTTTTTTGAAGAACTTGTAGTCATGTTGAATATAACAAAAGGCTAAAATAATGTCAGAGCAATAATTCAGAAGTTGATAAATAGACCAATGAGAAAATTCCATAAGCCACAAACAACTTGTATAGGAAAAAATATGTTTGCACCCTGAAACTGCAACATGGTTGTAATAATTGTAATAATTACTTGTAGAAACCCAACAAGCCCTTTTGATTTCCATTTTTCTTTTCTTTCTACTTTTTGGTACTTTAATATTAAGCAGTCAGTGTAAGATTGAAATTTCTGCATGTAATAAACATTTTATGCAATTTGCAGCTTTATTTTTAATGTTATGTTGAACTACGGATGAAAAAGTCAAATAATTTTATGCTTGTGATGTCCTAAAATAAGCCTATCTATTCTAGAACACTTTTCTCATCTCTTCTCAAAACTCTTATGTTTTCTAAATAACATAATGTTAATAATCTATATTATTAATACAGTTGAATAATATTGTATAAATATAACTATTGAAACAATATAATGTAGCAAGATTTTAAACAATATCATAAAAGTCACTTTATTGGTAGATGAATGGCATAAAGATTTAATAAATTAAAAAAAGGAAAAGATACAAAATTTCTAATCATCTATCTAAATACTGAATGACTACTACTAACTTGATACATATAGACCCAATTGATTGAATGGGTAAAATTGAAACAAAAACACATAAACACTAAAAAAAAAAAATCTTGTATACTTTTCTGTATATAAGCAAACTGTATTAGACTCAAAACACTTTTTAAACTCAAGACCCATTACAAAAAACAGCTTTGCTTTACAAAAGGCCACTTTATCCTTTTTTCAGATGTTTATTTTCAAATGTGTCTTCTTAGTCAATAAGTATCCATAACAAAGGATTTTTTCCCATCACTTATTCATATAATGTATAATTGTATTTGTACAATTATTGTATAATTTTTATTACTCTTTTAACTTGAAAATAAATTTTGTATCTGATTTCCATAACCACTCAATGTCCCAGGAAATGTCACACATGCAAATTAGGTAAACAGGGTTACAGCTCAGGATAGTGTCATATAATGATAATTTCATATAGGTGTAACAGATCTATATTATATTTGTGTGTGTGGCAAGGATGAGATTTTTTTTAAAATTTATTCAATTTTTTAATGCCCCTCTTCTCCTTGGACTCAGGGCGGCTTACGTGTTAGCAATAGCACTTTTTAACAGAGCCAGCATATTGTCCCCACAATTTGGGTCCTCATTTTACCCACCTTGGAAGGATGGAAGGCTGAGTCAACCTTGAGCCGGTGATGAGATTTGAACCGCTGACCTGCAGATCCAGCAGTCAGCTTTAGTGGCCTGCAGTACTGCACTCTACCCACTGCGCCACCTCGGCTCATTGCAACATCTTGCAAATATTGTCAAAACCAAACTCTCTGAAGCCTTAACTAATATGGTTATAAGAAATCCTAAGAGCTGTAATTCAGGAACAACTGAATTTCCAGGGTTCCCAATCCCTACCTTTAGGAGCTCTAACATCCATTTCTACGCAATCCAGAGGTGAGTTTCAGGAAATTCTGACCAGTTCTGGAAAACTGGTAGTGAAAATTCTGAGTTGTTCAGAGAACCAGTAGCAGAAATGTTGAGTAGTTTGGAGAACCGGTAAATACCACCTCTGATTGGACCTGCCCCTATCCTCTGTTTCTCGAGTTCTAGCTGATCAGGAGGAAATGGAGATTTTGCAGTAACCTTTGGTTACGTACGGACATATGGAGTGATTATTGGCATAGCCAGCACTGATTGGCTATTCTCTGAGCACTGATGACATCATCCTGCCAGCCAATAGACTGAGTCTATTATGATTTTTATCTCTGCCTGCACCCCTGCACCCCCTCTTGGACTCAGTCCTTGGTCAGGACAGGACATGTGTGACCCTGTTCCATACTTGGACATTGATTCTATCTTCCAGTCAACCTTGTGAGTTTCTTCCTATAGAGATAGCCCCAGTGCAGGGAAATTGTCACCTGAAGGCAAACCCCTGCTTCTCATCAGTTGAGGGGATTCTGGAGGTTCATCCCTCCCCCCTGTTTTCCTACCTACCTTCTGGGGTTTGGCCTAGCCTACCTGGACACTTTGTGTCACCTTACTGACCTGTCTGGTTCTTGTGGCCTTAGTTGGATCACTGACAACTCATAGTAGCAGGGCAGCCCCATCCTTCACCACAAGGGCTAGTCGCAACATTCCACAGGAGTTCGTACGTTCGGGTGGAGAAGAGGGCAAGTGGTAGCAATTACAGGGATGGTAGGAGCCTTTGGTGTCCAAAAGCCATTTCTTTGCTACAGGGGCCTTCTCAGCATGCCCAGATTGTCATAGCCTGCCTTTCACCATTCCTCCCTCCAGACAGCAAGGCCAAACCAGTGGAGATATCGCAAAGGCGAAACAGACAATCAACTTGTCCTCTCTCCCTCGTGCAGGTGATTAGTCTCTTGACAGTTAATTGGCCATTTTTGAGCCCAGATCTCTGCCCAGCTATCTTGGATGTGGGCAACCTCTGGCTCCTGATCAGATTTCTGTACTTCACCTGGTCACCATCTTGGATATTGGCAACGTGCCCATAACTGGCATCCATTATATGGCTTCAATTTGGCAGCCATTTTAGTGCTTGTTGCCATTACCTCTGTGCTTTCACTTGGCTGCCATCTTGAAAAAGGGCACTTGCCCATAACCAGACTCCATTGCTCAGCTTCAATCAGGCAGCCATTTTAGGGCCTATTGCTTCTATCTCTCACTGCCATTCATTAATAAAGGCTTGTTTCTCACTTTCTCTCAATGGCAGACACCGCACAGGAAAAGTCCACAAAACCTAAGGCCTCAAAAGGCCCAGCAAATCCAGGTCTGAAGAGGACTTGGAGGCCACAGGGTCCTCCACACTAGGCCTTTCAGAGAAGGGCAGTTCCCTTCCAAAAGCAGATTTACTAAGTATGAGACGGCACACAAGGACAAAGCAAGTAATAAAGGGTCCTCAAGGTCCACCAGGGGCCGGTCTACTCCTCCTCCCTATCATTCCACTTGGCACACTAATTCACTTAGCGCCATCGGCACTGCAGCAGGCTCCCGGGCTTGCCATTCTCAAACTATCTCTGGAAAGCCTAGGATTTCTATAACACTCCAGAAATAGAGGAGAAATAGAACTCTTCAGTCCATATTAGGCTTCCTTTTTTTAAGGTACTGAACATGGTTTACAGTATAACAGTCATGAATTCGTTGTTTGATCAAAGTTTAAAAGATTGCATATATTTCAGAATCCCCAGTTAGATGACAAATATTACGTGGTATATCTAATCTATTTGTTTCATTTCATTTCATTGTTAATCTAATCTGTTTCATTTCAGAGACTGGAAATAATAGGGTCATAATGCATCTTTAATGCTGTATACATTTCTTTTTGGTTCCTCCTACTACACACAAGGAATCTCCCTACTACTATCAATTGGCTTTCACTAAGCATGGAGCATAGTGATATATTGATAAACATGAATGGGATACAAAAAGATATTGACAAAATTGAACGGGTCCAAAGTTGGGCTACAAGAATGGTGGAAGGTCTTAAGCATAAAACGTATCAGGAAAGACTTAATGAACTCAATCTGTATAGTCTGGAGGACAGAAGGAAAAGGGGGGACATGATCGAAACATTTAAATATGTTAAAGGGTTAAATAAGGTTCAGGAGGGAAGTGTTTTTAATAGGAAAGTGAATGCAAGAACAAGGGGACACAATCTGAAGTTAGTTGGGGGAAAGATCAAAGGCAACATGAGAAAATATTATTTTACTGAAAGAATAGTAGATCCTTGGAACAAACTTCCAGCAGACGTGGTTGGTAAATCCACAGTAACTGAATTTAAACATGCCTGGGATAAACATATATCCATTGTAAGATAAAATACAGGAAATAGTATAAGGGCAGACTAGATGGACCATGAGGTCTTTTTCTGCCATCAGTCTTCTATGTTTCTATGAATGGGATATGTTGCATATTCATCTCTCTCACTTGATAGGGAACACTAATGTAGGACAGTTCACTGAGAAACAAATAAACGGCCACTGCAAAATTTCCCTTAGTTTATATTAGTATGGGAAAATAATATCATTGGATAAAATAAATTGCCTGTAGTAGACACTCATAACTCTGAGAAACAGATGAATGAGTAAACCTCCTTTTACTTGAACCCATTAACTCAGTTTGATCAAGTGACTTTTCCCTCACTCCTATCGCAATCAAAGTGACTAATATGCAATGGCTTGTTAATTTTTTGTAGCACAATACCATAAGTATTATTTTGCTAAGCTAGTAAGTAAATGTTATACTTTTGGCTGATGTAAACTAAGAAAATTATGGGGAAAATGATGGAAAACATTTACTTTAATTAGGATTGGGGGAGGGGGAAGTAACTTTTAAAATTATTGTCCAGGCTTTAGATCCATCACCTTGTCACTATAGCCATTGTAAGAAATGCCTCACATTGCAGCTGGAGAAGGAATCCTAGAGAGGTCTTTAATTATAAAGATAAGTACTTAAAGTCTTTTATACCGAGGAGGAAGACCAAGCACAGATATTTCAACAAAACACAGAATAAGCACGGCAAATTCTGTAGCTGCAGAGCTTAAGAATCAACATGACAAAATTAAATAGCTTTGGTGTACACATAAATCGCATTGATTTCTGAACCAGGGTCTCTTAAACACTAAATCTTTCATAACAGAAAAGACAATTAAACAGAACAGCATGAGGCTGTCAATCACTTCCCACAATCCACAAAAGCATCTTCCATGAAAACAAATCATGTGAAATGTGGAAAAAAGAAGAGAAAATATATTTTATCAAAACAGATACATGTAAACATGAGAAGAAAATTGCCAATGAATGCCGATTGTCGGGGGAAGGGGGCAAGAATCGCCTCCCCCCCCCCCCCCCGATTAAATAGTGCATTCATACCACTGAGCAGGATCTTACACATAGGTAGCATTCATTACGTATTTTGCAGACATGGCTGCTATTAAGGTACATTTTTAGCTTGTGGTATACAAATACCTATTCTGTCACTATTTATCCCATTTAAAGATGCATGGGCATGCTGCAGTTTACTGAAACATGATTGGCTGCTACATAAATCAATCTGATAGAGATCAGCTCCACAAGGAAAAGATAAATCATTAGGCTGCACTTTTTACAGTGTAATTCATTTTAGATAGTGATTATTGATGATTTAATTTCATTGGTACATGTACATGTCTAGACCATGCTTTGTACTGAAACTGCTAAAGCAAGGTAACAAATACTTTCTCAGAAATTTCAGGAAAGGTAGTGATTAAAACCATGTAAATGGAATATTAAGGATGAGATTTTACATGCTGAAAAGTTGGCAAAGACAAAAAGTATTGCTCTCATAGCAAATATATGTTGAACTCTCTCTCTCTCTCTCTGTATGTCTGTGTGCATGTGTAATATTTCCCAGTCCTAGATTGTTGCCTACCAAATTTTGCTACCCAAATAAATGTCTCAGTTAAATAAGTGTTAAGCATAAAAACCTTGGCTGTTGTAGGAAACAGAACTTTGCATTTCTTCAATTTTGTATTACATTGGAATTCAGCCATCATGAGTTCTAATAGTTTTGCATCTAATGAAACTAGTGATCAACTTGTAAATTTAATAGAAGGAGTAGTGAATCTATCTGATATATCCTTTCTTGTATGGTGGAGCTAGCTCCAAGGAGGGGAAAACACCGCCCTACAGCCAATCAGTACTGAGTCTGAAATCTATACATTTGGTCCCAATGCCTCGATATGCCCTTTGTAGGTGAAGGACGAACTCAGACTCTGTGTACAGCTCTCTGAACAAACAATACCAAACCTAAAAAATACCAAAATGTGCCAGCCAGAATGAGAAACAAGAATACAAGGGAGGGACTTGTAGGCTGGCTCCACCCTATGAGAAAGGGTATATCAGGTAGGTCCAATGCCCCTTCTCCCTAGTAGGTGAAGCTAGCCACTAAGGATGGGACTTACCAAAAAAACCTGTCCGTGGACAGCCATCTAAGACTGGCTGGGTATCCTCGAATCCAGCACTACTTCTTGTAACACCTTCTGTCTGAATGACACCTCCTCAGAGGTCAACACGTCCATCTTGTAGTGCTGGACAAATGGAGAGGGGACAACCAGGTGGCCACATGACAATCTTCATCAATTGATGCCCTAGCAAATCAAGCTGCAGTGGTGGCAGATCTATGGGTGGAATGTGCCATCAGATGATCTGGACAAGGTCGTGACAGTTGGGCATAGGTGAAGGAAATAGCCGCCTGGATCCGGTGACTGACTGTGGTGGAAGAAGCCTTGTGACCCATGTGCTCTAAAAACAGACAAACAGCACCTTTAAGAAAGGAGAGGTCTGCTGAATGTAAATGTCCAGTGCATGGCACATGTCTAGAATGTGTCAGAGTCTTTTGTCGTCAGACGACTGAGCATAAAAATTGGGGAGGGTGGGCATTTGCAACAAATAGCATCCGTTCCCTCTTCCCCTGGAGTCTGGTACATGGACAGGAACCTGGGAAGGTTGGCATTCTCCAGAGTGGCAAACAGGTCCATGACTGGTAAGCCGAAGTGGCTCACCAGCTGCTCAAACAGATCTGGATGAACTCTCCACTCTGATTGATGTTGTGTTGGCTGAGCCAGTCTGGCAACCACTTGATAGAAGTTCTGCAGAAAAAGTGGTTGATGCCTTGACAGATAAAGCAGAAGCCTGATGAGTGATGAGATCATTGCAATACTGTTTTGGTGTGGTGGTCCTCTGGCTTGAGGTACTCTTCTGAGTCACCAGGCATTTGTGCATTGGAGTATAAGCCCAAGACAGGACCAGCTATAGAGGGGACTGGCAGATATTGTGCTAGGTGAATAGCAACATTAAAATATTTTTTATTTAGAGAATTTGGTAAGGGCCCAGCTGCTGAGGATTCCCACTGTTTCAGGATGGCTTCTACAAACAGATTGGGGGCTGGGACCACCTCTGTCTGAGAGGCACCTGAAATAACCTAGAACACGGTGGCTAACTTTAAAATCTTTATTTCAACAGGAGTCTAACTATATGCGGATACACTTTCACTCGTACGCGAGCTAGAGAAGGGCGCGTAACACCAATGGCACTCTCCTTATATACTTTTTAGCCCAGCAACAGAAGACGCTTGACAGCGCTACAATTTTGGCGCCAAGCCGCGGCAGCCAATGAGGATCAGGTAAACAACTTTCAATACATACAGTGTATTCTGCTTAACAACTCCATAGTTTTAACTTTGCCCCAGTAACAGAATCTTCTGGACATAACAGCACCATCCTCAAACAGGGATCTACCCATGCACTGTCCTGTTAGGATTAGCTGGTAGTGAGGACAGATTGGCCATGGCAGTGGCAGTCCCTTAGGGAGAAAGGACCTGAATAACTCTGGTTGGAACAGACCGGTGGACACAGATGGAGCCGGATCTAGGTCCTCATCTGCTGATAAGTCCACTTCCTGGTGCCCATATACCAGCGATCCTCCTCCAGCTGATCTTCCTCCATGTCAGATAAGGCCCCGTATGACCTGGGGGGAGTAGGAGAGATCCCCAGTGGGCCATAATCAGGTGCAGACTAGTAATGGGTCTGGGAAGAAGCTAGCTGCGCTGGGATGGTCTGAGAGACCCATTTGAAGGCCCTTCAATTCCTTTCTTGATGGCTTAACTAATTCTGACTTGGACCTCAGGGCTGTCAAAGGCCTGATCTTCCCAGTAGTCTGGGTCTGTCTGGCAGCTGTCACTCTTGTTGGGTGGGACACTTCCCACACATCAAAATCTCCAAGGCATAAATCCAGGTTGTCCAGAGACATTGTATCGGATGCATGGCCGGAGATGGATTTAAAGCCTCTCAACACTGCAAGGTCTTGGGGGCCTGCTTACTTGGGTGATTGGCCTTATCTGGAGGAACACCTTTTGGTTTATCCCCATGCCCTCTCAGCATTGAAGGCTTGGTTGGTTTTGGCTGTCAGAGGATGCCGATGGTTGTTCTCCAGGGGGGATCTGTCTCTGGCTGATGACATTGGATGTGTGTGTGTGTGAGTCCAATGACCCCTGTGCCTCCTGTCTGTTCTGGGGATCCAGACAGTTTTGGTTTTGGAATTGCCAGCCTTAGGCCCCTTGTCTGACATAATCAATGCACATAAAATAGCCTCTGGATAATTTAAATAAACAAAATGTCCAGCAGCTGATTATAATATTCAAAATGGCCTCTTTTCTAAAACTATTCTGTTCTTTTTCTGCCTGCTAAAGAAACTGACCAAGAAAGCTGCCTCATTTTTTACTCTGTTCTAAATTTTCAGGAAGCAAGAGCAGTCAATATTACAGACCAAGGTGGTGATTCCTTAGATATTTGTTTGAAGAGTTCTTTGGATATCTTCATGACAAAGAGTAATCCCAGTCATGTTAATTAAGCTATGAAATTTGCCCAAATCTCTTTTAATACATTATATAAGCCCCCTAGACTTTTTACTGCACATTGCAGTTCTACAGTATGTGCTCATTTTCAAGAATAATCTGTAAAGTTGTGCCCATAATATCTAAATATCTAATTAAAAATTCCAAAAGTATTCACCATTTGTTTTTATTAATATTATCATGTCCTACTTTTGGAACAGAATATGCCTGTGCATATTCCTGAGAGCATAGCACATGTACAGTTTCTTGAAACAGATATAAGCTATGGCAGAATGATTAAACTACTTTTCAGGTAGTATTACAGCTGTTTGAAATGAAAATGTCTAAAAACAATGTTGAAGCATTAACGATGCTGCTTAGCTGTCTTATTATTTGCAAAAGACAAGACGAGGAAGTGGGATTTATTCTAAAATCCACCAAAGGGAAAAGTTTGCTGCTGCTTGAGCATGAAGTTAATGGAAGGGAATGCTACAAACTTTTTCCAAGTGATGCTTTACAGAATTGCTTTTAAAAACCCCAGAGGGTAAATAGTATTCTCAGAATAAACAGAAAAATGCTGACCTTGTCAGTTTTAGCTGCTGAAAGCCAAGCTGTTTTAAGACTTGGAGGATCAAGGGTCATGGTTATAAACAACACATATAAAAAAAATGGAAAAGACGGAAAGGGAGCTGGAAGGAAGAGGAAAAGAGCTTCACCATGATGAATACAAGCAGTAAATATGTTGACCTTGACAAAAAAAAGGGAGGAATGAGATATTTATGCAAAGAAGGGGAAGACAAAAAAGAACTGACAAATCTAACAAATCGTACTTGGAAAGTATTTTTAGAACTTGTTTAAAATCAGAAATGAGTCACTTTAGCTTCATCTGTTTTTGGTTTCAAAGGGGCAAAAAGGTCAGAGCTTCTTTGTTTTAAATAATCTGGTCACTCTTTCTGAAGTGTAACACGATAAGGTTCAAGAGCCTTAATGAAACCAGCCCTTCAGAAACACCCTGGGCTGCAGCACCTCAGCAATTCTGCAGCTATGTGTTGAATCCAAGGGTGATCTGATCAACAAAAGCATAGCAAAGTCTGACTTTGTTTGTGACCTTCATACCCTACTGCTCCTGTGGCAGCCAGATAGGAAGGGTGATGGCTAAATTTGCCACCCTCAAGCTCCCCTTTCACAAACTTCCATGATTGTTTACCTTCATGGGTAATGACCACAGTCAACCCTCTGATTTCCAATCCCCTTCTCTTTCAAATTAGCTTCTTCCAAGGCTAAAGTTTGAGAAAAGCAGTTTTCTATGATTAACACAAAAGTACCGCCTTTGAACTGTCACAGGATTGGAGCCAAAAAATACCCGTCATTTTGTGCTATCTTTTAATGGAAATCAACAATTTGATACTTCTGGCTTATCTGAAGAAAATGTTTCCTTTCAATGTTGCTAAGGCAAATTTTTAGCAGCAAGGATCTCATTTCTTGACAGCTTGCCATCTTATTCTACACTGTCAATGTGGAATAGAAGTTAAAGCAAAATTCATTAAATATGGCAGTGGTAGTTGTGGCTTCAACTAAGGCAAGGAAAAAACAAATTGGACTTTGCCTTAATCTGAAATCGGTTTTGTCAGATTAGTCATCATCTAGGTGGAAAATAATGTGAATTTAAATGAAACAACATAATACCATATGCATAGTATTCTTTTGAATAGCTAAGATTTCAGATCTCAAAACTAATACACAGTGTAAGCAAAATGCATATGGTGCAGTTGTATTTCATTTTTATTATAATTCATAGTAAGTGCAGCAATGATACTTAGAGAGGAAGAAACTTAATTCTTTTTCTAGCCCAAATCATCAAGAAAACTCATCCCCCTGTACCCATAAAAATACATATTACAAGGGAGGCAAATGTTCTTAAAGAATGGAGTCCGCAAGGGAGAATAAGGATTTCCCCCCCTATGGACTCAATCCAAATTAAGACACTATATATTCCAACAGATCAGTGTAAAGGGGAGCCTGGATCTTCTTGTAGAAAAGCTAGTGTCTAAGTTTGCAATATAATCTTACATTATAATCTAGTAACGAGTGTGACCAGGAAACAGAAAGTACAGTTTAATTAAACTGTTTAATTAAACAGTTAATTCCCCTCTGGTGATGACCTAGAGTTCCCTTTTACGTACGTATGTTTTTCTGTAAGAAAACCATTGATGCCATTACATGTAATAACTGGGGGAAGATACTTTGTGTTAATAATAGAAAAGGTAAAATTTTCTAACATATAGAAACCTGGCCCCAACTGACAAAGATCTCACAGGATGAATTTCTGCATATTTACTGCACAACAAGGGGATGTACATAATATATAACCCACACTCTGCAGAGTCCATTTTAGAACAACAAAATCCATATCAATTGAGAATCTTTTCCTGTCTCATTTTTTGGTGTATATTTATTTATTTATTTATTTATTTATTCATTCATTCATTCAGTCATTCATTCATTCATTCATTCATTTATTAGATTTGTATGCCGCCTTTTTCCGTAGACTCGGGGCGGCTCACAGCAACAATAAAACAATGTACGACAAATCTAATAATTTAAAAACACTAAAACCACATTATTAAAAGCAAACATACACACAAACATACCATGCATAAACTGTATAGGCCCAGGGGGGATGTCTCAATTCCCCCATGCCTGATGGCAGAGGTGGGTTAAAAAAGAGTTTATGAAAGGCAAGGAGGATGGGGGCAGTTCTAATCTCCTGGGGGAGCTGGTTCCAGAGGGTAGGGGCCGCCACAGAGAAGGCTCTTCCCCTGGGTCCTGCCAAACGACATTGTTTAGTTGACGGGACTTGTTCTTGCTTTGCTACTGAATGCACCGATAAGCTCTGCAGAAGCGACATTCTATGATTTTCTTTAAATAAATATAACAGAGATGAGATGTAGAATCTCACTTGTTGAATGTCAGAAGAAATTTATTGCTTATTTAGAGAGGGCATAGTAATTAATCTTTCAAGGTGCACTGAATGCATATTTAAGTTAATTTCCATAAAATATGAAATATATGTTTTTAAATATTGTCTTGCGTATAGCAGAACATAGTCATAAATAGAAATTTGTTTGGTTCCTTGGCTACTAATTATTCCTGAATGATGGATGTTATTTATTAAAGAGATTTTTAGTCAGAATTGCCCTTGCAAACCTTTTTACAGATTTTTTGAGATAAAACTTAACTTTATACAGAAATTAAGCTATTTTTTTTAAAAAAATCTGTATTTTTTAAAAAATAAGAAAAAAATGGGATTGACCTGTCCAAGAGAATATGGGCAGCAAAGCACTGTTTCAGCTCATCAAGGTCATCCAGACATAATCTAAGGCAATGGCAAAGATAGTCAGAGTTTATTCCAAGGTTAAGCTGGTTAAAGTACAGGGTAATTAAAAAAAACAACCGATTTCATGATGCAATATTTTATTAAGGAAAAGTAATACAAAACTTCAGCCAAGTCACAAGTATTCTACTCACAATAAACATTTATTTCCTATCTTACAAGTGTTCAATGTGGCCACCACCTGCAGCATAGCCAACATCAATGTGATAAGAGAATTCCTCCTAGGTGCATATCAGCATATCCACTGAGTTGATGGCTGTTGTTATTCGATGTTTAAGGTCATTGAGGTTAGTGGGTAGCGGTGGAACATAAACACATTTTTTACTTATCTCCAGAAGAAAAAATCACACACCGTTATATCTGGGGATCTTGCAGGCCAAGCACCAATAGCAAGGCCTTGGGGACCCCAACACAGAACATAGTTTCCTGAGGACTTGCCATTCTGAGGGTAAACAAACAACTGAACATTGCCAGAAGAACGATGCGACTGCATCACCCCTGTGGCAGCCATTCAAAACTTAGATAACTCCTCTTTCAAATGGTCACTGACTCATTACACGACAATGCTTGAGAACTGAGGCAATGCGTCATGAAATCAGTTCATTCTTTTTGAATAACCGTGTAAATTGTTACTGAAGAGGATCTGGCATCACCCATGATAAAAAGGCAGGGTAAGATATAAAAGGTCTGAGTTGAGTCAAAACTAGGTTGAAGACACATGGGAGAGAAAAATACAAAGACTATAATAAACATTTCCAGCAACCTGCTAAGTCTCTGATGCGGCCTCTTAACTTCTGGGCATTTGAGCCCCTCCTGAGTTGAGTCAGGGCTCATTAATACTTCTCTGTACTTCTGATCCCTGGGTGACTTGTAAATGCCTAGCCTTATGGCCTGGCTCTTCACTGAAATCCTGCTCTTCACTTCTCAGTGGTGATGTCTTGGGCTCAAAGTGTTGAGTTCAAGTTGCTGGCACTGTAGAGTGAAAGGTTTTGACCATTTATACAACACACAGCAGCTATATTAGATGTGGCAAGAGATATGTTATCTCTTAATATGTTTGTTCAAGAAATAATTCCTGGATGTCTCTGGGTGCTCATGACACCATTCTCATGTTTTGGGGGGATTTGAAAAGATTTCTTAGCTGATCTGGTAAACTAAAAGGTACTTGATAATTGTGGTTATATGATATCTTGCAGCATAATTATCTATATGAAGTGACCATTAGTGAAACCAAAAATATCTACTGACTTTTAATCACTTTTGGAAGAGGCATGTTGGGCTATTTCAAGATGTCCCATGATATGTGAATTCAGACCTTATATTTATATGAGCTGAAACTGGATTTGGTTTTGCTTTATCTTATAAGAAGTAACTACATGCAGCAATTATTTCGTAAATATTTTCAGATGTACCACATCTTTCTTCTAGGAGTTTTAGGTAGCACACATAGAACTTTCTCTCTGCAATTTTCACCTACAGCAATGACCCTCTGAGATAGATTGGTTTAAGAGTATGATTGGTTCAAAATTACCCAATGAGTTCTATAGCTTGAACCCAAGTTCAGCATTTTAACCCCTACACTAAGTGAAGTTGTGAGTAAACTAACACATCCTTGTTAAAGGTTTGTGATGTAGTTTAAAAAGCAAATGTATTAAATATGAAAATTTATTTTGTGTTTCTGAATCACAGCTGCAGCAAAATCACAGATCCTGTGGAATTCTGAAGACTATCAGCTTGAATGTGGCAAAACCATTTCATACACCAGGAAATCTACCGTATTTCAGCAGATGCAGGGAGATATAAAGGAAAGTTCCACTTCACGCGTCTATAATTTTCATGCCCATGAAAATTGATGTGATCATACAATTGTTGGCTGTTAAAGTGCCACAGGACTCTTCCTTTGTACCATGCATTTTAGTTTTCTGATTACATCTTTAGATATATAAACTTCAGTACACAATTTTGTAGCATGTTAAAACAGCATTCATGTATACACTGGGGGAAAAAGATACAAAGAATATTTGAGGTGCTTATTAGGAGAGAGATCTGAAAGTATGTTGCTTGCCTAAACAAAGCTAAATGGTTTGTTTTTGTGTGTGTCCCCCCCCACATCCCATGGAAACAAATATGTTAAAAATAAATTGGAGGATTTATTTATACTCAGCTCCCGAGAAAGTAAAAAAAAGAAACCAGCATGAATTTCTTTTTAAAGTAACAAGGCCTCTCCAAGTGTTTCTGCTAAATATTCAGCTAACCTACACAATGAGAAGGCTGGGTTACATCTTCTTTTCTAGGATTATTTACATAAGCGTAGCTGCACAGATAAATCTGCTTTGTGTGTCCTAGTTTGAGGTGGGCAACCTGAACTTTCTTGGGCAGGGCTGATAGATTCAAACACCCTTTGCCCCCTTCTATTACCCTTCTCATCCATCAAAGGGACTAGGATCTTCTGCATTTGGATGATACACCTAGAGATTGCCCATTGTCTTGGCTATGTAAAATAAATACTTTTCTCTCCATAGGTTAATGCTATTGTTTATTGACTACTTACTCAGCTTGGGTGTAATTGGGGTCATTAGAGAAACATAAGCAGCCCAAAGGCTGTCAATATTTGACCTTTAAACTATTCCACACATTTAGTGCAACATGATGTTTAACAAGAGAGGTTTTTTTTCATGTAGATGCAACTCTTCCTCCTAACTGCCAAAACTGGCCCTTGAACTTTAAGCTTGAAACAATATGGAACGTTTGCCTTTGCTTGTAAACGAGGGAGTGGGGGGATTGTTTTGGAAAAGTTACAACTCATGTCTTTTTCATAAGATATTCCACCAGAAAAAAATTAATTTTATAGTCTTATAATGATCTATCAAATATAACTGAAACTGGTACCTGAAAGGGCTTTGTAGAGGTGCCAAAGAAAAATCACCGACTCAGCTATCAGGAATGTGCAGAAAGTTATAAGCTGATACTGTACTGGCAATTCACAGGAGAATTTCTCACAGGAGAAAGAACTGTGCAGCTATTTAACAAGTTATTGTAGTAAGACACCAATTCAGGAAAGGCACCTCTGCATTTTGTTTATTTTTTAGGATTAGATATTGCATCTCATGATGACGTTCAGGTGTATAGAGATGAAAGGAAAATATACTTGAATCTTTACAGCAACAGACCTAGAAGAAGCTTCTGACATCTAAACAGTGGCAAGATGTATTGTGTATTGTGAATAATGATTTCATTGTATATACAGTGATCCCTCGATTAGCACGGTCTCGATTAGTGCGAAACGCTACAACACGGTTTTTCAAAAAATATTAATTAAAAAATACTCCACGGTTTTTTTGCTATACCACGGTTTTTCCCACCCGATGACGTCATGCGTCATCACCAAGAGTCACTTCTCTGTCTCTTTCTCTTTCTTTCCTGTCATTCTCTGCTTCAATCATTTTCTCATTTCTCTTTTTTTCTCCCCTTTTTTCTATCATTTCTCTCTCTCTTTCTTCCTCTCTCACACTCTCTTCCTCCCTCTCTCATCTCTTTCTTTCCTTCTCTCTCTTTCCTTCTCTCTTCCCCCCTCCACTTGCCCACGAGAAGAAAAAAAGCAACCTCTGCCGGGCAGCTCCCCTTGTGCCCCCGCTTTGTGCCTGCCTCTTGTCCCTCTCTTTTGGGGATTTTTTTTTCTTTTCTGTCTGAGTGCGTCTGTGTGAGCGCGAGAGAGGGAGTGCATGTATGTGTGTGTGTGTCTGTTGCGGCTTGGGCTGGTCGGCCTCGGAGGCGGGAGAAGGCGAAGAGGTAGCAAGCGGGGAACCCGGCGGGGTGGATGGCGGCGGCGGCGTGTGTGTGTGTGGTGGCCGCCTTCAGCTTGGGGTCGCCGCCGGCGTGCTCGAAGGACGCGCCGCCACCCGCCTTGGAGCCCTCGAAAGCCTCGTCGTCTTCTGTGCTCTGCTCGCCGCTGCTCTCCAAGCGGGGCGCAGCGGCTGGGAGCGCGCGCCTTTTCTCCCCTGCGTGGATCCTGGCTAGCCGTCGCGCCTCTCTTGAAGATGGGGAGCCTGGCGACGCGCTGTTTTCCCCCACCGAGGACAATCGGGGTAAACTCTTTTGGTTGGGAACCAACCGACCCGGTGCTCTTTTGGCTCTCTTGGGGTTTCCCCTTTGCCTGGGCAGCAGGAAGACCCAGGGAAGGTTCCTTTGGCCGCCCAACAGCTGATCTGCTCCGCAGCGTGGCAGCAGCGAGGAGCCGAAGATGGGGTTTCCCCTTTGCCTGGGCAACGGGGAAACTCCATCTTCGGCTCCTCGCTGCTTCCGCGCTGCGGAGCAGATCAGCTGTTGGGTGGCCAAAGGAACCTTCCCTGGGTCTTCCCCGCTGCCCACACGCAAACTCCACCATCTGCGCATGTGCGGCCATGGAAAAAAAAGGGCGCGCATGCGCAGATGGTGTTTTTACTTCCGCACCACTATAACACGGAAAATCGATTAGCGCGGGAGGTCTTGGAACGTAACCCCCGCGCTAATCGAGGGATCACTGTAAATGCAATGCCCTATCTATCCAAATTAATCACCCACAACCTGGTGCTCTCAAATTCATTGGTACTGCAGCTCCCATTTTTCTTAACCAAACTTGCTTATGTAGCTGGATGGCACAACTTTTGCGACAATGTTTTTTTCAGACAATCTTTTCCTTTTCTTTGAACATTTGAGTGTCCCCCTTCTCCTTGAACAAGTTTGTTCTTTCTCAATATTTGGTTTGAACTGACCGTATTGAGTGATGTCTTTATTTCTAAATAATGGAAACTGCAAAATTAGCTTTCTTGTACTATAAATCTATCTCTATCATTCCTCCCCCTGAAAACATGGCAGTAGATAACAAATATATATATATATAAAAGGAGGAAGGGAGGATTTGCAAGATAATAAGGTATCTAATTGCTCTTTCTTTCTTTCTTTCTTTCTTTTTTTCTTTCTTTCTTTCTTTCTTTCTTTCTGTCTTTCTTTCTCCCCCTCCCTCTCTTCCTTCAAGACCAATGTACAGACTTAGTTTTTACAATCCAGTTAATAACTACTTTTGAAGTTAGCCAAACCTACATTGATGTATTATGTTAAAAAGCAAATTATCTCCTATCAATATTTAGTGAATTTATCTTTTGGCACAAAAAGTAAGCAATTCATAGGCATGTGCCAAATCCATCATTCTGGGGACAACACATTTGAGTTCACAGAAGCATTTTATATTTCTCCTGGAAATTGTCCTTGTGGGGTGATTTGATAATTTCCCCAAAGTCACTCCTCAGAAGTGACTTGTGGTATTCTACTTCCTGTTTGGAAGATTTTATTTCAGTAATAACTGTATCACTTATGGAAGAATAGAAATTGGTACATGTTCTTGCAGTCCACCAAGTGTGTGTGTGGATAAAAAAATCTATGACAAATATCTGTACAGGATAAAGTATTTTTCATATTAATTCCCATCCATCATATACAGTATTCAAAAATTTGTTTCTGCAAATTGGGGTAGTCTCTAATACAGTTTCTATATGAAAAGCTGCATAAATATGGAAACAAGGCAAATTTCTCTGTATGATTTCATCCACTTTTTCCTAAAAGAACTTATTTTAAATGCCTGTCACCTTCTCCCACATTCAGCTGTGGCTTTGCAACTTTTTAAATGTTTTGTGAGTGCTTTATCTGCCATCTTTTTACTTCCTGCTTCTTGTTTACCATTTAGTTGGCTAAATGGTTTTGGAAGATACAAAAACTTATTGACACTATTTTGTAACATTATGGTCAATAGATATTTGTCATAGATTTTTTATCCACACACACACTTGGTGGACTGCAAGAACATGTACCAATAATATCACAACTATAGGATTATTAGTTTATTATGCTAACTATAAAGATTTTGGCAATTTTTCTATTTAATATGAGCATTTCCCCCTTCACTCTTTTTTAGAATTTTTTTCCTCATCTCTGAGGATCCTAACCAATGCTACTTTTTCCAACTGAACATTTTATTTAGCAGATTGCCCTTGCTTTTCCCCAAGAGTCTATTTTTAAAAAACAAAAAACTCTGTCTACTACTTTGAGTAGAACTATACATGTGAAGGGCTCTTATGTAGAAAAGGGGATTACACCCCTCCCCACTCTCACCAGCTCTCTTCTCTTTAAAAACCTTGTATTCAGGGAGGACGTCTCTATGCTGAGTAGCTGAATGGGGCAGATGCCTCATGAGATCAGAATTAGCTTGCATGTTGCAAGTCCTACGGCCTGGATCATTTCCATACCAAGATGGTCACACAGATATCCTTCCTAGTTGTTGCAAGGAATTTATGCGTGGTGGCCTGTGGTTCAAGTAGCACGGCTGACAGGACAAATTTCAGCTAATGCTGTAAGCCCTGTTCCCTTGTCACTAGGTAGTACTGTAGCTTTTGCATGGGTAATGCAGGAACATGGCTTATTACTTTACCCAAGCAGGGTCAAGGTGCTAAGTTAATTTCCCCATAAATAGCATATCCATCCTAATTCTAATAGAATTCTGAATCCTCATGGTGAACAGGCACAATTTTTAAATATTCACAGACACATTTACCTACTCACAGCAGAACTTTTCAAGGCTTCTTGTTAATATCAAACCATAGTTCAGTTTCTTATGCCAATAAGTGGCTTAATAGGTGTTTATCAGTCTGAGAAATGCCAATTTTTTCATTACCAAAATGGATTTGGTAAAATAAAATAAAATGAAATACCGTAAAATCATTTCACTGTTGTAAAGCTTATAGAAAAATTCATGATGATAGAGTGCCTCAAAAAAGAAAACAGTCTGAGTGGAGCTGACACAACTGTGTGAAGATTTGCACTTCTTTTCTGATTATTTAATTAACCATCAGGCTAAATTAAATATGGATAAGGACCACCAAATCAGAAATTGTAATGGCTAAATAATAATAAATGGCATTTACGTTAGAAAAGAAGAGAACAACTAAGTTACTTACTTCCCTACATGGGAAATTATTTTGTGCTGCTCTGTTAGACTCAGTGGCTGAAATAGGTCAGTTAACTAGTGCCCTCTTCTGCTTTACACTGGTCTTAGCTGCCCTCTTGTAACCTCTGCTTTTTCTTCAGCAGTTTCAGTTCTCTCTCCTTCCTGATTCAGTAGGCCCTTCACTCCTTTGTTGTATCAAAAAACAGTTCCCCACTGCTTTAACCAGCCCAAAGATGGATGTAGGTAGAGAAAGCTGAAAAAAAAAAAGAAAGGCAGAAAAGAGCTCTTGGAATTTTTTTTAAAAAAGAGATTGAGCAAAAAAATCCAATAAATTGCTGCAATTCACTATTGTGGTCCTCCTAGGGAAAAGTTGCAAAAGAGAGACAGAGTTTGAAAGAACAGGAGAACTTCTCTGCCACAAGGGTTGCTTATCCACAGGTGGATCAAAGACATTTTCACATTTTACCCTGGTGGTTAGACATAGTTAAATTAAGTCGGTCTGTTTAAACTTCATTAGCAGCAAGGCGTTTGCTGCAGTAGGGTGGGCCCAGTTCATACATTCTTAATTAAAAGATAATCCATGGGATGACCATAATCTTCTTCTAAAAATATACCATTTCCCCCCAGAAAAGAAATTAAATAAAGATAACAGTTTGTCAGCAGTGAAGATAGGAAGGAAGGGAAGGAACGCTCCTCCTTTTTGTCTGAGTGAGTGGTGAATGTGCCTGATAACATCACTTTGGCATGCCATTATCTAAAACGGTAGAATACCTCACTCTAGCAAAGTCTGACATAAATCTCTGAAAACAAAGACGTTGCATATGTATGAGCTGAAACAAATATATCAGGGTTACTGCATTAATATTCTTGTCACCCGGGTGGGGGTAGGGGTGGAAGGGGTGGGCCTGAACTTTTAAGAAGACATTCTCAGTGCATTCAAGGCTGTGGCTGGTGAAGGAGGGCAGCATTGAGGACTTTACCCTTAGACTATCCACTGTTGACCTCACCCGATTCCTAAGAGGTCAATAAGGGGCGTGCATAAGCACACCAGCATGTCTATCGTCCCTGTCCAATTGTTCCCTCTTATCAGTACACATCTTATGTATATAAATAATGTTATATCTATGTATATTAGAAATACTCACTTGACAAACTAAATAAATAAAATAATAAATATACTAACTAAGCATATCCAAGGTGAATAATAATGCTGGAAAAGTTTTCTGCTTGCGTTTGGTTTCCATAAGAGCTGTGTCTGCTTTATTGTAAATATTTCAGCTCTGGAAAACCTTTTTTTTTTTTTTGTCCAATACATAATACACATTGAAGAGAATAGATATGTAATAATATAAATAAAGAAAAGAATAGAAGAAAAGATATAAAAATATAGGTGAACATATTTGAAAGGAAGAAAAGATAAATGAGATAAGGAGAGACAATTGGACAGGGGACGGAAGGCACACTGGTGCACTTATGCATGCCCCTTACTGACCTCTAAGGAACCTGGAGAGGTCAATCGTGGATAGTCTAAGGGAAAAATGTTGGGGGTTAGGGGTTGATACTACTGAGTCAGGTAATGAGTTCCACCCTTCGACAACTCGGTTGCTGAAGTCGTATTTTTTACAGTCAAGTTTGGAGCGGTTAATATTAAGTTTGAATCTGTTGCGTGCACTTGTTTTGCTGCAATTGAAGCTGAAGTAGTCATTGACAGGTAGAACGTTGCAGCATATGATCTTGTGGGCAATACTTAGATCGTGTTTTAGGCGATGTAGTTCTAAGCTTTCTAGACCTTAAGAGGAAAGTTTCCCAAAAAGACAGGCCTATGTTTTCTGGTAGCCAATATCTTCTTCATTTATAAATTGGTTGTGGAATTGCTAAGTGTCACAAAAGCTTTCTCTACTTTTTAAAAAAATGTCATCTATAAGACACCTTTTTAAAACGTTTTCTTCCAGAATTGGTTGACATAATGGTTGTAAGCCTACCTCACAGGAATGTTAAGAACACAGAAATCTGCCTTCTATGGAGTTTAGGAAAAAAGAATGTAACGAGAATGCCAGCAAAAATCTGTCAATTGGTGAAGATGAGATTTTCTTTCTTTTTGCCAAGGACACCTGTGAAACAAACAAAAATAAACAGTAATTTCTGTTTTGGATTTTTGCACCATAAAATTATTTTAACCCTCATTTTAGATATCTACCTTCTTTTTAGGTTTTTTTTTCTTCTGTTTTACATTGACTATATATACCAATGTATAATCACTCAGAATCATGTTTAACTAATCAGTGAGTTGCGAATCAGTTATTTTTAAGTTATTAATAAACAGATCAAGTTCAGAGGTGGGATTCAGCAGATGCTGACCAGTTTTGGAAAACTGGTAGTAGAAATTTGAGTAGTTTGGAGAACCGGTAAATATCATCATTGACTGCCCCCTGCCCCCATCTATTCTCTGCCTCCTGAGTCCCAGCTGATTGAGAGGAAATGGGGATTTTGCAGTAACATTCCCCTGGAATGGGGAGAGAATATAGAATTTTACAGTATCCTTTCCCTGCCAAGCTATGCCAACCAAGCCATGCCACTCCAATCAAAGCACATCCACAGAACCGGTAGTAACATTTTTAAAATCCTATCATATGCTGAGTTAAACTAACTCTACCAAGGCAGCTATGATAAGGGCTAAGTTTTGTTAACTGATTTATTTGGTATATCTTACTGCAGCAAGAGAAAGATTTGGACACAAAGAACAGCTCAAGAAGCAACATATTACTACTACTCACTTGTAAGTAGCACAGAATACACCTGCCAGGCACTGATTGTTTCAGTGTTCTAAGAAGTTGCAGGAACTGGGTATGTCTAGTTTAATGAAAAGAAGGCCCAGGGGAGATATAACAGCAGTGTTCCGCACAAATCCCAGCGACCAGTTAGGTCCCACAGAGCTGGCCTTCTCCGGGTCCTGTCGACTAAACAATGTCGTCTGGCGGGACCCAGGGGAAGAGCCTTCTCTGTGGTGGCCCCGACCCTCTGGAACCAACTCCCCCCAGATATCAGAGTTGCCCTCCTTGCCTTTCACAAGCTCCTCAAAACCCACCTCTGTCATCAGGCATGGGGGAATTGAAATTTTCCCTTCCCCCTAGGCTTATAGAATTTATACATGGTTTGTTTGTATGTATGATTGGTTCTTTAAATTGGGGTTTTTAGATTATTTTTAATATTAGATTTGTTTACATTGTCTTCTTATTGTTGTTAGCTGCCCCGAGTCTTCGGAGAGGGGCGGCATACAAATATAATTAATAAAATAATAAATAAATAAATCTCAGGGGTTGCCACAAAGAAGAGGGAGTCAGGCTGTTCTACAAAGCACCTGAGGGTAGAACAAGAAGCAATGGGTGGAAACTAAATAAGAAGAGACGTAACTTAGAACTAAGGAGAAATTTATTGACAGTTAGAACAATTAATCAGTGGAACAAGTTGCCTTTAGAAGTTTTGAATGCTCCAACACTGGAAGTTTTTAAGAAGATGTTGCATAACTATTTGTCTGAAGTGGTGTATGGTTTCCTGCCTAAGCAGGGTGTTGGACTAGCAGACATCCAACATCACTTCCAACTCTGTCACTCTATTCTATTCTAAGTACTCATTGCCCAGTTTGACTGATTTAATTGTTATTATCTTCTGAGTAAGCAGAGACAATAAGAGACATATAAGTTAGCTGATTTCCAGGAAATGAGCTTACTGGACAAGCCAACAAGAGTTTGCCAGAGATGTTTAATGCAGAGTCTCTAATATTTTCCCTTTATGTTCCAAATTTTACTTTGAAAGCTTTGGAACTGAACATAGACACAAAGAAGACATAAAGCAATTTATATTATTGATGCATTAAGAAAAAAGAATGATGCACTAAAAAAAGAGAGACATGACATAGACAGGAATCTGCGATTGTGTCCTACGATATTTTGAGGCATGTCTTCTTTTCTAAAAATAATCTGCCATATATTTACAGCAAATGGAAGATCATTGCTGTCCTTGAAGAAAAAAAATTAAGTATAGGGTCATCAAATGCTCCCAGTTCAGCTGATGAGAAAGATAAGGATTTGTCATTTCAAAGAAATAACACTCCACAAGAAAAACTGCCAGTGGAAGATACTTTAAGTAAGATAGTCAACAAAGGAGCAAGCTCAGCTATTATAGAACAACCAAGAGCAAGTGAGTAGAAGATACTCTGCACTGCTGTAAGTAGCAAACGATTTTCAAGCTCCCATCGATAAAAGGGATTTTGAGGATTGAGAGGAAGAAAAAGGGACTGCAAAATGGGGTCCCTAAAAGCTAATTTTGGACCAATCACTCTCCCAGCCCACCTCACTTCACACAATTGTCATTGTGCGGAAATAAGAGAAGGAAGTTGCATTAGATATGTACACTGCCTTAGATTATTTGTAAAAATAATAAAAGCAGGATACAAATAAATAAATAATAAATAACTTTGTTCTTAGGAAGAAAAAAAGACGAGTGATGTAGTGACTCATTACAATGAGGAAATGAAGCACATATTGGCAATCAGGCCCAGTGGCTTTTGAAATGTCCATCTGCCAGCAACAAAGGTCAAGGATGTGTTAGAACAGGGCTGTCAAACTCACGGACTGTGGGCAAGATGCATCACACAGTGGCCAAGCCCACACCCAGTTTAGCAAATGGGAAAACTTGTGATATGTCATGTGACACCTCTGTGAAACCACATATTTGACACCCCTGTGTTAGAACTTCTAAGACACACACACATATGATTTTATGTCGAGTCACCCTGGTATTCCTCTTGGCCCCACCAGGGGTCATATTCCAAGGCAGATAAACTTTTTTTATAGCCGACAACTATAATCTATAAGTGTAACATATTTTTGATGATAATGAAAAGGAAGGGAGACTACTATAGATCTATTTTGGGATTATTTGCCTTTATCAGGTAGCCACACCTTTACTGGGATTTGAACCTGAGGCTCTGCCTTATAATTAACCCTAGAGTAACTCTAACCCTTATAAGGCTGTTGTATAAAAAATTGCAAGGCAGACCCCACAGGTTCAAATCCCAGTAAGGGTTTGGCTAGTCCACGTTTTGGCCAGCCAGGAAGGACGTCTCTGTGATGTCAAAGCTCCATTCCCGGAATTCCCTATTGGGATTCCCCACCTCCGTTTGATCTTCCCGACCGGCTGAAAGCTCCGTGTCTCTTCTGCAAAGGTGACAGCTGGGCAGTGGTGCTTCTTGGCTTTCTGAACCTGAACATCAAACCCAAACTTTTGCCGAACTTCCGGGTTCGGCATTCAGGAGAATGCCGAGAAGCCCCCTGGCTGTTTTGGAAGGTGACAGCCGGGCGGCAGCGCTTCTCAGTGGTTACCCGAACCCGAACTTTTGCCGAACCTCTGGGTTCATGGCGGCGGGTTCATAAGGCGAAAAAAAGTTCATAAGAAGAGGCAAAAAATTCAGAACCCCAGGTTCATATCTCAAAAAGTTTGTAAGACGAGGGGTTTGTATCACGAGGTACCACTGTATGTATGTATATATATACATATATATGTTTTCGTAGATTTTCACGGGTACCGGTATGACGGTCTTAGAACAAGGACAGAAGCACCAGCCTGAAGATGACGAGTGAGACCTCGTCGAAACGTCGCCAGAAATTTCCAAATCCTACACGGGAAGAAACCCGAATATACCAAGACAGTCATATATATATATATATATATATATATATATATATATATATATATATATATATATATATATATATATATATATATGTAGATTGTTCTGAGTTCGGGTTTTGCCCTGTGTAATATTTTGCATGTTTATGCGACGTTTCGGCGAAATCACATTCACCATCATCAGGCTGAAGTTTCCAAGCTTCGTGCTGTTGTAAAATATATATATATACACACAGTGGTACCTCGTGATACAAACCCCTCGTCTTACGAACTTTTCGAGATACGAACCTGGGGTTCCGAATTTTTTTGCCTCTTCTTACGAATCCACAGGTTCAAATCCTGGCAAGGGTGTGGCTAGCTGAAGAGAGCAAAAAAGCTTGAAATAGATCTATACTAGTTTCCCTTCCTTTTCATTATCAGCAGAAATATGGAAACTTGTAAATTATAGTTTGTCGACTATAAAAAACAATGTATCTGCCTTGGAAATGGCCCCTGCATTGGGCTGAGAGGCAAAAGGAAAGCAAAGTTGCTTCCTCCCATGTTTGGGAATACAGCGATCCCTTGTTTATCACGGGTGTTACATTCCAGGACCACCCACGATAAATGAAAACCGCAAAGTAGGGGCGCTATATTTACAACATAAATATAACCATTAAAAAATGTATAAAGCACAGCAGCACCCTCCACCGATGCTGCTCGCCCCTCCGCCGCCTACCCCTCACCCAGCACTCCTTTTTACCTATCGGGGGCTGCTGTCGGGGCAGCAGGGGCCCGCTGACATCAAGCTCAGCAGCAGCAAGCAAAGCTGGCCACCCGGGGAAGTAGCACATATGAAAAGCCATGGCTTGGGTGTGGGAGGAGGGTGGCTCGGTGTTCCTCTCTCTCCCCCCCCCACTGTCACTTTTTCTTCTGTGGGTTGCTTCCCCCTGGCAGTTTTCCTCCATGCAGCCTCCTCTCCTTTCTCTCCCCCCCGCTCTCATTTTAACTGTTCTCTTGGATTCTGCTCAGCGCTCCTGTCTATCAGAGTGGGGTTCAGCGGTTTGCCGAATGTGAGGCTGCAGGAGGCGACAGCCCACTTCGCTGTGGATGGTGACAGCAGTGGACACTTTGGCTGCAGGAGGTGGTGGTGCTGCCGCCGCCGCTGCTGCTACGGGTGGGCGAAGTTTCTTCTTCAAGGTGGTCCTTCTCGGGAAAGGCTGCATGGGGAAGACATATCTAGTCCTCCGTTACTGTGAGAATAAGTTCAATGACAAGCATATCACCACTCTGCAGGCATCTTTTCTAATCAACAAGCTAAATATTGGAGGGAAAAGAGTAAAATAATTGATGATGAGCCAGCAGCTCAGTGTAGTGGAGATTTCTGCTCCCCTGGACAATTGTACAAGAGACTGTGCTTCTTACCCTTTAGTGAAGACTGCCAAATTCAGAGTCTCATTCTTTATCAGCGAGAATTGGAATTAACATTAAATCATTTGTAGCAATTCAAAATAAAGGAAAAATGAAAAGAAAAGCCACAACTTGGCTTCCATGCTCCCACCTGGGGGACAAGTGGCGATGCCAGAGCCCCTTCCGGGGCCCACAGATGGGCAGATCAGTCCAGGGTTGGAGCCCCCATGCACTGCTCACCCATCTGCCTGCTGAGGCTGAGATGTTCCCTCCAGCCAGTGGCGCTCCCCCGTCCCGCCCCCTTGGAGCTGGAGCAAGCAGCGGCGGCGGATGTCGGGTTAAAAAACATTTTTAAAAATGTTTAAACCCCCCCCCCCCGATGCACTGAAACTGCAAAAGGTGAACCGCGAAGTGGCAAGGGATCACTGTACCAGGGTTATTTTGACAGAAAAACAACCATATAACTCTTCCCTGGTAAAAGGTTGATTCGGAGGTGGGCTTGTATCTTAGAGGTTAATATCCTGCCTTGCATGCAAATGGCTACAAGTTCAAATCCCAGTACACACACACACACACATACACTGTATCATCAGAGACTGGACTTTATGAAAGGAATCTCAAGACAATGGAAGTTCAAGAGATATTCTTGTCTATCTTTTTCAGTCCATGGAAGAGAATGTAAAAGGGAAAGAATATTGCAGGCAATAACTCATTACACAAATGGTATCAGGGGAAGAAATTTGGTTTCTAGCTGCATTGTCTAAGTAATCTACATGATGGATTGCTGGCGTGAAATGATTATACTTTGTCAGGTCAAGTACAATATATTTAGCCAAAGCATGGCAAGCATGTATTAGGACAGCTTTAAACTGAACTGGAGTGTGTATGCGCGAAGGAGGAAAGAAGGAAGCACATTCACGCATAAAATTCATGTTTGCCAGCATACAGGAAGTGATTTGAGATGTGTATTGTTAAGAAGTAGCATAGAAATGTTTTAATGAAATAAGGAGGAATTAAAAATGCAACTAAATTTTAATTTGTGTAACATAAGACCTAGTGGGATGTCTTCCATGACAGGAAAACAGCAAATACAAAATAAAATTTATGCCAAAAAGACAGAATCTGTAAAGGGGAATAAAAATTTCACTGCATATTTAAAATTCTATGGTATTTTTCTCAGAAGTACAAATGAATAAACATGGTAATGCTGTAGAGTTCATTGGGATTAAAGTAAATAGAGAAACAATAAAAGTTTATTATTGTTGGTAGCCACAATTGTCCACTCAAGAAAAGAGACAACAAGAAGTAAACTGGAACACACAGAGATGTATGAAAGCATAATGATATAATTATGTAAACTACTTTGAGGTCAATTTTGTTCAATATGGTTTGGACTGAGAACTTACTGAGGACTGAAAATTATCATTTTTTTGTTTTTTGTATATCACAAATTGAGGAAAGAGACACAAGGCATCCTAGTTGGTACCTGTTACCTACTCATTATCAAATAGCTACTATCTTATCAGAACTAAATCTGAGTTAATTTATTTTCAGTATCAGTATACTGCTCCAAACTTTGTAGATTCTGAACAATGCACAGTAAAAATCAAAATATAAATACAACCACTCATAAAAACTTGCCTGCAATAATACTATGGCCCCAAAGTCAGCTGCAATATTTTATTTATTTACACAAATGTGTATGCTACCCGTTTTGTTGAAAAGCTTTTAGCATCCTGATATATGAGTGATTATGAGATCAGATATTAGTTCCAAAGAATAAAGTTACTGCTGTGGAGTGGTGGTGAAGGACACTGAAAAAGCCTGATGCCTGTTCTTTAATCTGTCACACTTGGGTGGGCTCTCAATATGCTGTCTATGGACATTTGAACTAGATGGGCAGAATCATTTATGATAGTTTCTTCTGTTCATACATTAGGGGGAATTAGTCCTGGGAGAGATAGAAACATAGAAACATAGAAGACTGACGGCAGACAAAGACCTCATGGTCCATCTAGTCTGCCCTTATACTATTTCCTGTATTTTATCTTACAATGGATATATGTTTATCCCAGGCATGTTTAAATTCAGTTACTGTGGATTTACCAGCCACGTCTACTGGAAGTTTGTTCCAAGGATCTACTACTCTTTCAGTAAAATAATATTTTCTCATGTTGCCTTTGATCATTCCCCCAACTAACTTCAGATTGTGTCCCCTTGTTCTTGTGTTCACTTTCCTATTAAAAACACTTCCCTCCTGAACCTTATTTAACCCTTTAACATATTTAAATGTTTCGATTATGTCCCCCCTTTTCCTTCTGTCCTCCAGACTATACAGATTGAGTTCATTAAGTCTTTCCTGATACGTTTTATGCTTAAGACCTTCCACCATTCTTGTAGCCCGTCTTTGGACCCGTTCAATTTTGTCAATATCTTTTTGTAGGTGAGGTCTCCAGAACTGAACACAGTATTCCAAATGTGGTCTCACCAGCGCTCTATATAAGGGGATCACAATCTCCCTCTTCCTGCTTGTTATACCTCTAGCTATGCAGCCAAGCATCCTACTTGCTTTTCCTACCACCCGACCACACTGCTCACTACCCCTAAATCCTTCTCTTCTGAAGTTTTTGCTAACACAGAGCTGCCAATGCAATACTCAGATTGAGGATTCCTTTTCCTCAAGTGCATTATTTTACATTTGGAAACATTAAACTGCAGTTTCCATTGCTTTGACCATTTATCTAGTAAAGCTAAATCATTTACCACATTACAGACCCCTCCAGGAATATCAACCCTATTGCACACTTTAGAGTCATCGGCAAATAGGCAAACCTTCCCTACCAAACCTTCCCCTATGTCACTCACAAACATATTAAAAAGAATAGGACCCAGAACAGATATCAGTGTATTACTTAGACATGGTAGCTTCATGTAGATCAGGGGTGTCAAACTCATGGGCCAGATGCATCATGTACTGTCTATGCCCAGGGGGAACAAGTCAGTATACACTTTTTGACATGATACTGCTGTGACACCACGACTGTGACACACATTAGAAATAAAAGAACAGCATATAGAACCTGACAATACAGCTGCTGGGAAGGAAGACATACAACCATCAAATATTCTTCCAGACCAGAGGTAGGCAAAGTTGGCTCTTCGGTGACATGTGGACTTCAACTCCCAGAATTTCTGAACTAGTATAATTGGCTCAGGAATTCTGGGACTTGAAGTCCACAAGTCATAGAAGAGCCAACTTTGCCTACCCCTGCTCCAGAGCATTACAAGTAGGACAGGATGACTTAACAGAATGTCTTCAACTTCCAATTTATAGACACAATCCAGGAAGACACTTAGGGCAGTTATCAAACATGGCTGAGAAATTAACAGAATCATAATTAATAAAAATAATTAATTTAATTAATAAAAATAATTAATTTAATTAATAAAAATAATTAATTTAATTAATAAAAATAATTAATTTAATTAATTCTAATCCAATTAATAGAAATAATTAATTTAAAAAGTTATCTTAAAAAGCTAAACATTTAAAAACCAAACATTCACATGCATGCTACCACATCCTACACATTATCTGGGCAGAGTCTAGTGGTGTTTTCAGATTCTTACGAAAGGCAAGGAGGGTGGGGGCAGTGCAAATCTCTGGGGGGAGTTGATTCCAGAGGTCTGGGGCTCCTATAAAGAAGGCTGTTCCCCTAGGTCCCGCCAAAGAACATTGTCTAGTTGACAGGACCTGGAGAAGGCGAACTCTGTGGGACCTATCTGGACACTGGGATTCGTGTGGCAGAAGGCGGTCCCGCAAGTAACTTCCAATCCACTTCCAGTTCTACACTGGATTAAGAATAGTTGCCTAGTTTGGACTCCTAGTTACACTCCTAACTGCTGTCTTTAGAGCAGAACTGGCATAAAATTACATGACTTTGCCATGGTTCAGTTTCATCCAAATTTATGGTTGGATATACCTCTTCTGATTTCATCTTCTGATAAATAAATTTGCACCTCCCTACTGAGTCTCCTTGAAAAAAAGAGCTGCATTGATCTAACCTTTATTTATTATGCTATATTTCCACATTGCAACTTAATAACTGGAGTTATTACTAGAGTCTTCTGGTTTGCACATATAAGGGCAACTGCAAATGTCTTGACCAATTCTTAATGTGATATCATAAGTGCTAGTGGAGAATGCAGGAGGTCATGATTGAATATTTGTTAATATCCAGTAAGAATAATGTTACCTACATAATAATTGTTAAGCATTTCTGAATGGGTAGTCAAACAAAAATTTGTGTGTGTGGTGTATATATGTATGTATTTCTCTGTATGTGTGTGCATGTGTATGTGTATGAATGAGCGTGAAACTAGTATCTTAAAATATTGCTTATTATAGAGATTTTCATTTCACCCTTCTCCTATGAATTCATGTATTACTTTTTATTTTTCAACCCCTCCCTGCCCTACTCTAAGATTTGACACTTGCTAACATTTGGGCATAAGCAGATAAAAGCTGAATTTTGACTCCTTGTCAAGTAACCATAAAGTTTCTAAATATAGATATTTCAACCATACATGATAATATACTGTTCAAAAAAATAAAGGGAACACACAAATAACACATCCTAGATCTAAATGAATGAAATATTCTAATTGAATACTTTCTTCTGTACAAAGTTGAATGTGCACAACAGCATGTGAAATTGATTGTCAATCAGTGTTGCTTCCTAAGTGGACAGTTTTATTTCACAGAAGTTTGATTTACTTGGAGTCATATTGTGTTGTTTAAATATTCCCTTTATTTATTTATTTTTGAGCAGTGTACATCAGCTCTTTTAGACTGCAACTGAAGAAGACTCACCTCTAAATATTTGTAATCTTTCATGATGTTTTAAAGGTCAGAGCTTTCCAAGTGCTGTGCTATTGAGACAATTTTTTAAAGCGCCATAGCTAGTTGTTTTTGTTATGCGCAGCATCTTTTGACATTGTTTCAAAATTTAAGAAAATATAGCTTATACTTAGTTAGGATAGACCAAATAAATTATTAAAAAAAACAACAGCTATAGATATTCACATCTCAAATCTTCAAACTAAACATGAATCCCTATAGATGTTCTGTTTAAAATTTGCCTCTAAACTGAAATTTTCAATGTAACAGAAATAAATAAATAAATAAATAAATAAATAAAATGCATGATGAGTAGCAATATACTCAGTAGGATTAAATTAAGTTGAATTGGGTTTTATCTTGTCCTCACCTATTTATTTGTCCCTCCAAGGATCTGTCATAGGAGATATTATTATTTTCTAATGTAAAAACTTATAATTGTAAGATGTTCTAAGAGAAGCTGACTTCTGCAATTGACTGATAGGGATTTTGTCAATGCTGATGGTGTTCAAATGATACTCCTGATGCTCAGGACCTTCTTAGGTTTACTCTGGAAGAAGGAAATTGTGTAATAGGAACATTTGTCTGTCTGTCTGCCTGCTTGCCTATCTTCTTAATCTTTTATTTATTTTTCTCTATTTCTTATCATATGACGTGATAAGCAACTTAAACACTCTGAACATCTATAGCTTCTTTAGGCCAGCTTCCAGGGAAATAGCTTGTCTATTCCTTAAACTTGGTGGCAAAAAAACAAATCTAAACCATCCAAGTTAAAGCCATACTTCATGGATAAGGCTAATTTAATTATGCAGACATTATCAACAAGAACCCACTTTTCATCCTTCTTACTTGTTATTTGATTTTATCACTCTTGAGAGAACTTCAGGGTTCACCAAGGCTGTGCCCTCCTTCAAACTTAAAATCTATGCATAGCTTATAAATGAATTCATTATGTATTACATACACAAAACATTCATGGTATGGAAGCCCTGGTATTCAGCACACAAAGAAAATGAAGTCACCGGACTTTCTAAAATGTTTTCTTTAGTGTCAGTTCATTGCAGCAAATAATGAACTACAGCCTTTCCTTCTTACCATGCATATCTTGGATAGCTGACATGAATTTGAAATGACTTAAATGTTTCTCCACCTACTGCAAAATACTTTCAGAACATAAAGAAAAGATTATGCTTTTTGCATGGATTTAAAACCACTGATACTTTTGGCATGAGCCGGCTGGTGACTTTAGGCCAGCCACTCTCGCTCAGCTCTAGAAATCAGGTAATGACAAACCACTTCTGAACTCTTGCCAAGAAAGCTGCAGGGACTAGTTCAGACAGTTATCAAGAATCAAAAACTGATTTGAAAGCATAAAAAAGCACAATTCATCTGAAGGATATCAAGTTCAGAAAAGTTCTGTAGTATTTAGTCATTGTAGCAATCCTTTCAAAAATATTGATGTTATATATCATGATGTTATATATTGATGTTATATATTGTGAAGTAGATCTGCAGATCAAAGTAATGTAATCTTTGACAGATGGAAATATTGTCATTGCACAGATTTTCTAAGTGCCATTCAATATTTTTGGGTATGATCAGTTGATTTCAAATCTACAATAGGACCATATCCTGGATAAACAATGTACTTTTAAAATGGCGACTGGTGATCTCTATGTAGATCATCCAAGTACTGTTTATGGAAATCCATTTATTCGTATTTCTTTTTCATTTTAAGATGAAAATGAACAATGGGACACAATCTGAAGTTAGTTGGGGGAAAGATCAAAAGCAACATGAGAAAATATTATTTTACTGAAAGAGTAGTAGATCCTTGGAACAAACTTCCAGCAGATGTGGTTGGTAACTGAATTTAAACATGCCTGGGATAAACATCCATCCTAAGATAAAGTACAGAAAATAGTATAAGGGCAGACTAAATGAATCATGAGGTCTTTTTCTGCCATCAGTCTTCTATGTTTCTATGTTTCTATGTTAATTACTCTGCTTTAAGCTTAAAGGACTAGAAGTTTTAGGGTTTTTTAATCAACCATAGCTATGCAGCAGGTTAGAGTGTACAAACTGCAGGAGATGTGTGGTTTGATGATACTCCTGGGCCGATCACAGATGCTCTTCTGTTAAAAGCCTACTTAAACTCCCATTTGCCTCAGAAGCAGTGAGATAACCCTTAAAGTAGACATGGGAGGCATAAGGCATCAGTCAAAAGAGAGAAAAAAAGAAGTTAAGTACCTATATTGGCATATTTCTTGGATTTTATATTGTCATTGTACAACCTAACAAACATTGTTTAGAATCCTCATTTAGTATAAAAGCAAACATGCTGAATTTTTTAGTAATGTTGAAATTATTACACTTATGCTTCAATGCCTCGGTTTTTGAATATGCTTTAGCTAAAAGGAAGTACAGTGGTACCTTTACTTACAAACGCCTCTACATACGAACTTTTCAAGATACAAACCCGGTGTTTAAGATTTGTTTGCCTCTTCTTAAGAACCATTTTCACCTTACGAACTCGAGCCTGGGTGTGTGCGATTTCTTACTGTGCGTGCACTCTCTTACTGCTGCAGGGATTCCCCTGCCTTGTGACTGCCACCGCCGGGGTTTCCCATTTGCTTGCTGCCATGCTGGGATTTCCTGCATCCAGACTGCCAATATCGACTGCTGCTGGCCGAAGCGCCTGGGATTTTCCCTTTGCTTTCCAGTGACTGGGTGAGATGCCCTCTTCCTCCTCCTCCTCCTCCCCCAGAGCCTGTGGGGACAGCCACATGCTCCCCTCTGTATCCTGGGACAAAGAAGCGGTGGCCAGTTGAAGTTGCGGCCCGGAATCCTAATCCGGCTGCCACTTCGCTTCTCTTCGCCTGATCCTTGGCAGCCCCGGTGAGCCTACGCGGTCTCTCCATCTGGGAGAAATTGCTCGGAGTCCTCTTCGCCCCCCCTGCCCATCAGCCAGTTGAATTGCAACTGCTGTCAGTCAAGATCCTCTGAAGCTGGCAATTAAACAACATGTTCATAAATTTTTGAGATCTTTCAAAAACACAATTGCAAATGAACTATAGGTTTGGGACCATAGCAATTCAATTTTTCTTAATCTCCAGTTTAAATTTATATCCTTTTATTTTTATACTAGGAGTTACAATCTCACATGATATTAAGCACATCCCAAGTTGAAGTAATCCTACAGAAATTCAACTGAAATGAATAGGCCTGCACATGTGCCACCACTATGATTGTGCACAGCTCCCAACTTTTCAATGGGGTTTGTTCAGAGGACCTTCCTACTCAATTGTGCCTACTAATTCTTTATTATAGTAATCACAGAAGGAGAGCAATGCAGGCAGTGGCTATACAATTAGATTATGTGCAATTTTAAGAAAAATTATACATTTCAAAATAGTATCCTCAACTACAACCAGCTGGTTTGCAATCAAGTGCTTTTGTTTGATCAAGTCCTAATAGACTCTTGAAATAATGTTGTGTTCTTTTAACATGAAAAGTTAACACAAAAAACACATACACTTCCATATTTATAAGAGACATGTAGAAAAAATATGGAAACTGCCAGCAGAAACAGGGAAAAAGTGACTATGCCATTTCATTAGGAAGTAAGCAAATAGTGAGATATGAAAACTGATATGAAGACTAATATTAGGATAATCCTACATTAAGATTGTTTTTATTTTATGTCTGTAAAATGTGCATTAACAGTTGATTTAGACAAAATTAAATTGAAGTTACACAACAGCAGTGTGATGCTGCTTCAATGGATTGTGTGGATTGTGTGAAAGATAAGTCTGGACTTCAAAAAATTGAAGTCTTTACAATTTTCTGTACCTATTATTTCTTGCCATCTAGTGGCTGTTTGGATTTACACACAGTGTAATTATAGTGTGAGGTAGACCTTGAGTATAGTAGAGTATACACACACACACATACACGACAGACAGACAGACAGACAGACAGACAGACAGACAGACAAACAGACAAACAGACAGACAGAAAGACAAATATCAATAAAATACAAAATTTCCTTCTTAGGAAAAATAAGTAGTTCTTGACTACATCGGGGAGAAGGAAAAGAAAATTTTTTACCAGGTCAATCCCCAAAAAGGATTAGTTCCATAGCTTTTACTGGAAACTAAGCTGGACATATTATATATTTTCAGTATAATTAATTTTTTCTATATCTACTGCACTCCTGCTCCAGTGAAATGGAGATGTAATACATTGGCTTCTTATACAAATTCTTGCATGGATCAGTGAAGCTATAAAAATAGCTATACTTCAACAGTTCATGAAAAAAAATAACCCTGCCATGTCGGTAACAAAATAACATTTTCATTAATGGCGCAAGTGTGCAAGAACAGGAATTCTCCAAAACGCTTCACCCAGCAAGATGCTATATAAAGAGGTAAATAATGCAAAGCAAGACAATTGAGAGGAAAAAAAAGTAGTGAAATTTATCAGCTTGTAAGAAAATGATTATATAAATGCTCATTCAACATAAAGTTTCAACCGGTTTGAGCTGTTCTAAGTAATAGCAAATTAAGTCCAATGTGCTAGAGCAGTGCTTCCCAACCTTGGCAACTTGAAGATATTTGGAATTCAATTCCCAGAATTCCCCAGCCAGCAAATGCTGGCTGGGGAATTCTGGGAGTTGAAGTCCAAATATCTTCAAGTTGTCAAGGTTGGGAAACACTGTGCTAGAGAGTTAGTGTGATACCTAGTGCCCAGGGCCACCATCAGGAATTTTGGGGCCCCATACAGCCTAAGTGTCTGGGCCCCCCGCCATTATAGTCTGGAAGACAGAAGGAAAAGGGGGGACATGATCGAAACATTTAAATATGTTAAAGGGTTAAATAGGGTTCAGGAGGGAAGTGTTTTTAACAGGAAAGTGAACACAAGAACAAGGGGACACAATCTGAAGTTAGTTGGGGGAAAGATCAAAGGCAACATGAGAAAGTATTATTTTACTGAAAGAGTAGTAGATCCTTGGAACAAACTTCCAGCAGACGTGGTTGGTAAATCCACAGTAACCAAATTTAAACATGCCTGGGATAAACATATATCCATTGTAAGATAAAATACAGGAAATAGTAAAAGGGCAGACTAGATGGACCATGGGGTCTTTTTCTGCCGTCAGTCTTCTATGTTTCTATGTTTCTATTTTAAAACTATTTTAAGTCGCCAAGCCACTCCATCCCCCGGGGATCATTTCCCGCTTCACGCCAAGCGAGGCGGTCCCATAGGCCAGTGTTTCCCAACCTTGGCAACTTGAAGATATCTAGACTTTAACTCCCAGAATTCCCCAGCCAGCGAATGCTGGCTGGGGAATTCTGGGAGTTGAAGTCCAGCTATCTTCAAGTTGTCAAGGTTGGGAAGCACTGCCATAGGCTATTTCAGGAACTGGGTTAAGCCGATTGTGTGGATTCGTCCAGGAGAAAGAAAGAAGTGGGAGTGACAAGGGAAAGAAAGATCCTGGCATCGGTCAGGCGGAGCGAGGCTTATTTACGGCTCCTTGGCACTTCTCCCTTCTTGTTGACAAAACCATGTGCTTTCTAGCGAGGGGAGAGGGGAGGGGGATCCCACACCCGGCAGCCACCGGAGAGGAGCTGGAAAGGACGAGGGGAGAGAAAAAGCAGGGTACCAGCAGCCAGGCGGGTGTCTTGAGGGGGCACTCCCATCTGGATGGAAGGGAAGAAAGGCGAGGGCGAGCTATGAAGGAAGAAAGGAAGGAAGGAAGGAAGGAAGGAAGGAATGGTAAAAGGGGCGATCAAGAGAGGAATGGGTGAATGAATGGATGGAGGGTGGGAAGGAAGGAAGGAAAGGTGTGAAAGGGGAGAGTAAGAGAGGAAGGAGTGAAAGAAGGGAGTGAGGGAGGAAAGAAGGGAGGAAGGAGAAGGAAAGCAAGAAATGGAGGGAAGGAAAGAAAGAAAGAAAGAAAGAAAGGGGGAAGGGACAGGAACAGAGGAAGGAAGGAAGGAAACTTATGAAAGGGGAGAGTAAGAGAGGAAGGACTGAAGGAAGGGAGGGAAGGAAGAAGGTAGGGAGGAGAAATAAAAGAAGAAATAGAGGAAGGGAAGGTAAAAGAGAGAAAGAAAAAGAAAGAGAAAGAGAAAGAAAGAGAATGAAAGAGAAAAAGAGAGAGGGGGAATGAAAGAAATGGAAGGAGGGAAGGAAGGAGAGAAAGAAAGAGGAAGAAAGAAAGCAAGAGAAAGAAAAAAAAGAATGAAAGAGCAAGAGAGAAATAGAGAAAGAAAGAAAGAAAAAGAAACAAAGCGCCCACGGGTCAGACCCCCGCCCAGCCCCTACTTTCCGCTCCCTCTTGCCTGCTCAGGTTGCCCCCGCCCCAGCCCCCTCCTCAGTTAGCCTGCCTTCTCCACGGTCTTCCGCGGCGGCTTTTTGGGCGGAGGGGGTCTGGCTCCGTGGCCGGTCTGAGCCCCCCTGGCCTCCCCCGCCCGGGGCATTTCCTCTCGGCGTCAAGGAGGCGCAGCGGCGGGCGGAGAGAGGGAAGGGGGCAGTGGCGTCCCTCCTGGCCTTGGCGGGCCGCCCGATCCTCCCCACCTCCTGTAAACGCGGCGGGTGGCGGGGGGAGAGCGAGGAGCCGGCTCCGGCGGGTGCGGGGCTTGGCTGGCTGGCTGGCTGGTGGGGGGAGCGCCGCTGGTGGTGCGGAGGGAGACCCTCCTCCGGGAGGGAGGGGGCCAGGCAGCAGCTAGCCAGCCAGCCGGCGGGATGGCGCTTCCGAGTTCGCAGCCAAACTTTGCACAGGCAGCGGCCGGCCGAAAGGAACGCTAGAGAGGGCGCGCCTCCAGCCGCAGCAGCTGGGCTCAGCAGGAGAAGCGCCGGGCCCCCCCCATTATTCAATTTCCCGGGGCCCGGTACACCCCTCCCAGTAATACCCGTCTATCGGCGGCCCTGCTAGTGCTATCCAATGAGTCAAATGATTAGCAGAAATGTAAATGTTAATCCAAATGTCTCCGTAGCCAATGGCCTCCTTTTTTCTGGAGCTTTTCTTTCTGCTAAACCCCCACCCTCAAAACGAACAAACAAACAAACATCCACAAGAGAGGTGGAGAAAAATTAAGATAGTAGCCACAATGATACAATAGTGCCTCACCACTTTTAAAATGTGAATTATGACACACATAAATAAAAGGCATAACTTTAACCACGTAGTTAATAAGTGCCATCTTGACTTTTTTTGACTTCTCCCTGCAGATGCTTCTAAGCAATCCTCCATTCAAATTCTTTGATTTTCCGCTCTCGAAAAAAGGGGAAGCGATGGATATATTCCGAGCAAGAATTTCTGCAAGAAATGCACTAAGCACAGATTTGCTGGCTCCTTTGATCTGTGTCTTTCTGAGAACTGACTCCATTACAGATGAAGAAAGGATGAATTTTTCATTTCCATTGCTAACGTCCCCATTTGATTCTCATTACAATAAGTAAACAAGATTAAATGGCAAATCCTACAGTTCAGAGTAAAGCACACCGGTAAGCTCTCTTTGAGCAAATACACTACAAGTGTATTAACTGTCATCTATTCCTCCTACTGCCGAGATATTTCTCTTTTATGCTATTTGGAGGGAGACTTTATTGGCAGGTCCAAGTCAACGATGGCAAAAGGCTTCTTTTTCCACCGGGCCACTTTTAGTCTAAACCCTTATTTGCAGTCTCAGCAAGCCGGAAAAAAGAATTTTATCCTCTTTGGCTTGTTTCTGAATACTAACTAGCTGGCCCAAGCGAGGCTCTGTAAAGAGTGAAACTGCACGAAAGGCATACTGCATTTGACACAGTCAGGCAGCAGAAGAGAAAAACAAAAGTCTTATTCACAGTTGAAGCCTCTGATATACTCACCCAACCCCCAGCTCCTTTTAAATATCAAGAGAAAGGGAAAACTCATGAATCCCGGCCTGAATGCCTGAGGTTGTCAGACCAAAGAGCTTGGAATGACAGCTGACTGTCAGCACAATACTCCGGCTGCTCCAGAGGTATCACTTCATGGAATTGTTCAAACAGAAAGGGGGAGAAACGTGGGTGTCCACGAACACTTCAGCTCTTCAAGACTGGCAGTTTATTCGGAGGAGGGGGCTACTAATTGATTTAGGCCTCCTTTGGGTAGGGGCTTACCTGGTGGTAACTCGGAGTACACTCAATGGGGTTTGGCTTCAGAGAAGAGCAAGCGCTAGTTGCAAAATGAATAATTCTAATGTGATTCTTGCACAGCTGAAAAGTGTTATTTATCATGCGGATTTGCAACATTTATTCCTTCAGGAGTGCTTTTACCCTCTAAAAAAGAATGTTGCGGTAATGGAGGGAGTTTCTCCTAATATTTTTGCTCCAATTATTATGTAAAGAGGCATATCCACTTGGAAGATTGTAGAAAGGATTATGCAAAGACAAAAAAACCCGCAATGGGCAAAATGTCTTAAATATACTGTTTATGTTCAACCTTGTTTCAAAATATCATTGTATAAGCATGTCTTTCTTGACTGCCTAAATCTTGACATCTTCGCTGTTTGAATATATGATCAGACTGTTATTTTTTTAAAAAAGTTGCAGCTACCAATATTTGTTAGTTCTGAAACATTACTTGAAATTTTGATATCTCCATAAACCCATAAAAATGATGTTCAGGCTCTCTCAGAATAATGGAAAAAAAGAAGACAAAGAGAAATGTATTCCAAGGTTGGTCTGTATTTATTGACATGCTTTCTAGACTAAAATTTGAATGGCAACATAAACACTCTTTGAAATAGCAGAGGCTGGGTAGTTAGGATAGATCAGTCTTTGGATAAGCTCACTATAGTTTGCTATTTTTTTGTATAGACCAGGGGTAAGCAACTACAACAGTAATTTTAGGGACTGTGGACTTCAACTCCCAGAATTCTTGAGCCAGCCATGCCAGACTGATATCGTTGCTATTCCCAGCTTCACTGGATCCGTCCCAGTTAAAAGCGGTGTTCCCCAAGGTAGTGTACTGGGACCAACACTCTTCATTCTCTAAATCAATGACCTTTGCGATTACATCACAAGCAACTGTGTCCTCTTCGCCGACGATGTAAAACTCTTCAACACCACCAATAACACAACTACTCTCCAAAAAGACCTTGACGCTGTTTCTGAGTGGTCTAACACATGGCAATTCCAAATCTCAACTAGCAAATGCTCTGTCCTACACATTGGGAAGAAGAATCTGAACTCCAAATACGCACTGAATAATCAAATTATCACAGATAATCCCCACTCGGTTAAAGACCTTGATATACTAATGACAAAATATTTAAGTGCCAAAGCCCACTGCAACAATAGCCAAGAAGGCTTCAAGAGTTGTAAACCTAATCCTACGTAGCTTCTGCTCTGGCAATCTCACACTACTTACCAGAGCTTACAAAACTTTTGCCAGACCCATCCTCGAATACAGCTCATCTGCTTGGAACCCATATCGCATCTCAGACATTAACACCCTTGAAAATGTCCAAAGATACTTCACCAGAAAAGCCTTTCACTCCTCCACTCGAAATAGAATACCCTATGAGACTAGACTTTCAATCCTGGGCCTAGAAAGTTTAGAACTAAGACGCCTTAAACAAGATCTAAGTATTGCCCACAAGATCATATGCTGCAACGTCCTGCCTGTCGGTGACTACTTCAGCTTCATCCACAACAACACAAGAGCACACAACAGATTTAAACTTAATATTAACCACTCCAAACTTGACTGTAAAAAATATGACTTCAGTAACCGAGTTGTCAAAGTGTGGAACTCATTACTGGACTCCATAGTGTCATCCCCAAACCCCCAACACTTTACCCTTAGATTATCTACGGTTGATCTATCCAGATTCCTAAGAGGTCAGCAAGGGGCGAGTACAAGTGCACTAGAGTGCCTTCCGTCCCCTGTCCTATTGCTCTCCTATATCTCCTATACCTTTCTTCTATTCCTATATCTCTTCTTCTATTCTTTCATTTCTATTACTATACCTTCTTTTCTATTATTTCTTAGATATATTTTACTATGAGTATCTCCTCTATAACCTTCATCATGTATTTTACTATGTGTATATAGATATATACCCACTAAACCCTCATTGTGTATTGGGCAAAATAAATAAATAAAATAAATAAATAAATAAATAAAATGGGATTCTTCATTCCCAATTTAACTCTGCTAGGTATTAGGACTGCTCAGCAGTACAGCCTCCCTTAGTGAACAGAAACAGCTAAGAGGTGGTCAACGAAAAAGCCTTTAAGTATGAGCAAGGTATGATTAAGGTGGAATTGCACCAGATGCAGAATAAGAACATGGACTCCAAGATCTGGGTTTAAATAGGTCATTTTATTAAAGTCAAATGAACTTTAAATGATTATTTACCAAAACCAGGACCTGCAGAGGCCACTAGAAAATTTGGGGCGGAAATAATTCATGAATAACCTTCCTGGGCAACTATGGGCATAGCTCCTTGCTGAACAAGGTGAAGGTACCAAGCCTACATCTGGTTCCTGGCTTTATTTTTAGGGAGAGCTTTTCTTTGGGATATGACAAATATAATTTCAAGAAGAATTACTTTTGTTTATTTAAAGCCTTTAAAATTGATAATTGAAAACCATGAAAAGTGCAATAGGGCAGTACTGCTCAAACAAGGAATTATTATTTACTGAATATTGAATATATACTGCTCAAAAATTAAAGGGAACACTTAAACAACAGAATATAACTCCAAGTAAATCAAACTTCTGTGAAATCAAACTGTCCACTTAGGAAGCAACACTCAATTTCATTTCGTTGTCAGCACATTCAACTTTGTACAGAACAAAGTATTCAATGAGAATATTTCATTTATTCAGATCTAGGGCGTGTTATTTGAGTGTTCCCTTTATTTTTTTGAGCAGTGTACATAGGAACTCCCATTCCCCATATCCACAGATAGTGTTCTGGAAAATATCCTAAAGACAAAAGAGCTCATGCATAGCCCTGCATCGGATTGCCCTGCTAGCTTGCATAATTGGAGGCTGAATCAGTTGTTACCATAGCATGAGGGACAGGGGAATATTTTTATTTGCATCCCATCTTTATTATTGTTGCAAACAACTAACATCTCCCTTCTCCTATTTTTCTGGAGCACGTTTTGAGGAGAAAAAAAGCAGACATTGGAAAGGTTAAACATTCATTGCGATGGCTGAGATTAGAAAATGTAGACTATATGTAGATAGGTATATATAGAAAATGTAGATAAAACTCCTGTCTAAATTTTACTCACAAGGCCCACAATATGCTTACAAGTTTTCTACAAAGGCATTGCAGACTTTTAAGGAAGCTTTCCTGTAATGAAATAATATTTTCTAGTGTTAGTGCTAAACATTTGCATCCATGGAAAATGATACTTATGGAGAAATGGGTTTGTGACAATAGTTACAATTTAACAGGTCAGCATATATAATATAGCACAAAAAATCCCCATTGTGCTCAATAATTAATTCAAAATTGTAAAACAATGAAGCACTGTATATTTGGTCACCTGTTAATACATTCTTGAATTCAAATAACTTCTTTAGATCTGATCTTTTCATGGAGGAGGCTGGGTAGTCCTCAGTGAGCTTGGATCTGTCTACTACTGCTCTCTAAGTTACAATATTGCAGAAAGATACAATCTGCTACTACTATTTTCTGCAGATTGTATTTCAGAAATATTCAGTCGATACCAGATTTATTTTGGTTTCCGGATTTTACTTGAAGTGAAAAAGACAGATAAAAGGCAAGTTTGAAAACGTGAAGCAATGTGTTTCCTCTTATACCAGAGGTTATATAGCAAACAGGGAGATTTCTGGAAAGGAAAGGTTAACAGTCAGGTGTGGTTCTCAGTGATAAACATATGAACACTCTGAAGTATCATCTACGGAAAGAGGTTTATGCTTGGGAGGGAAAATAGAAAAGAGAAGAGGCTTTCCCTTTGGGAACCTTACTTCATATTTTACTATAATTAGGCAGCTGATAAACAGGCTTTTGTTTTTCCTTTGAATAGCCAATAGACAGCCACATGGGACCGTTGGGCATCACACTGGTAGTAAAAACAATAAAGTTTGTGTGTCTAGACTGTCATTAAGTCTGAAACCTATGGCACCCTTCCTTAGAATTAAAAAAGAAAACAATGGAAGCATTTAAAATAACTGCTTAAAAACCAGCATTAAAAAAGTGAATCTTTATACTTAATAAACTAGAATTAGGACTTCTTTAAAAGTGCAAAACAAAATTCCTCCTCTCCCCTAGGAACAGGAAATATTTGAGAATGCAAATTGAGTTGGGCAGTTATTTTAATTTTTTTTTCTTAAAAAATAAGTTTTTAGCTGAATGTGCTTGAAAGTGCTCATAAACTTTTCAAATTGCTCTATGTAATGAAAGGGAAGCCAAAGTGGTTTTCACTAGTGATATATTATTGATAGCAACCTCCATATTTTGAAAGATTCTTCTGAGAGATTGGAATATATCCTCTACCCAAGCTGTTTGCTGGAGATTGTATTAGCTAACTGCTGATTAGGTTCATTTCATAAACTGCTGCAGATGCACACGCATAAGCATGTCATGGATAAAGCTCTTCCTAAGTTTCTATTTCACACTTTAGGGATGGAAAAGAGAAACTTATATAATATTTATCTTGAAGTCCAAGGAAAATAGTCTAGACAGCAGTTGTGATACCAAGAATCATAATATGTACCCTTTTCGTGCCTTTAATACTTGAAGAACCTTTTAAGTGATTGCTCAAAAAAAAACCCCAAAAAACAAACAAGCAAAAAAGCTGGCCAACTGATTGATCCTGAACCACACACAGTAGTTTTAAACTGGCCTGGCTCCAGTGATAGTATTAAAAAAGTATGATAGACCAGAGGATTAGGTATGTAGGAGGAGGCAAGAAACAAATATAACGTATTGTTGATTTGATATGTTTAACAACATAAGAACTTCTATGGGACATAGTAAGAAAGAAGCTACAACACCAAGGCCTATAAGAGAGAGTGCAGCGTCTCCAAAAAATTTGAATAAAAATCTACAATCTACTTGTTTAGAGTACAGTAGCCTTGCTACGTATCCATTTTTATTTGGGTAGAGCCTGGTACGTATCGTTCTTCCTTGATGTTTGAAAACAAAGTCGCTTCCCAATTTTTTTTGAGAAAATAATTTAGATATGTTTTTCCTAAGAAAATTGTATGTGTACATATTAATTTGATACATGTTCATGGAAATTCTTTATATTGTCATTTTATGAAGTCAAATAATCTATAAATCTTCCATCAAATGCTGTCCTTAGTGTGAATGATGCATCTTATTCCTGCTCTTGAAAACCCAACTTGCAACACTTATTAATCATTTTCAACTCTATGAATGATAAAATTTCAAAAAAAATGAAGTCCTTTCCTTTTGAAGGAAAACAGCATATTTAATGCAGAATCAAGTTTGGATAGAAAACTTGACTGTTCTTAAAGTTAGAAAAATGTCTTATTTTTTAATTATATATCATAAGTACATATAGGGATTCCAATGAAAATTGTATATAAATATAGGCATTGGTAGGCTTCACAAGTTCTATAAGACAATATGGGGTTTGTTTGACTTATTCAATAATATATGATAAAAAAGTCTGTGGTTTAATATAGTACATAAATTTAGTCTTTCAGTGATATTGTGCAATACAGCCTTTTCAATCCGATGTCCAGAAGACTGTTGAACCAACACTCATTTTTTTATGCTGGTATTTTTAACATTCATACATATGGATTATAGAAGCTGATCCAATATGTCTTCAGGATACGTGCTTGCAGAAAACTATCTACCTTGATGCATTTAGTTAACAGCGTTTGTTACTACATTCTCAGCTACTGACACTTCAGAATTCATTTTTTCCCTTTTCCTCACTACAAAGTACTGCATATGGTATTTGAAGACAGTTTTGAACATATACATCATTGCACTACAAAAACTGGATGACGGGTTATATCCTTCATTAATATAAAGCAGATCATAACTAAATTCTGTTTTAACCAATACAAATAAACTGGATAGACAGAGCTAGTCTAATGTTTTCATGAAGGCCAAGACTGAATATAGAGATTGTTCACATGTTTCAAAGCTCTGGCTTTGAAACTGAGAAGCATCTTTTTCTCCCAAAGATCTATGGCTTTTTTCTCTCCTCATATTTTTCTTATTCAGTTACATTCAGTTATATCCAGTCAACAGATCTAGGATTTAGGATTGGTCCATGGTCCACTAGTCCTTAATCTGAAACTCTATGCACATACTTTTGAGAATAAACCTTGGGTTATATATTCTAATGAAAGCGATGGATCAAAAATCACAGATAAGGATATTCCCATAATGTGCTATAAACTTTCAAGTCTATAAGATTGGAGTTGAATCTGTTCACAATGCATGTTTATCTAATACTGAATCTTAAACTATCCCCATCACAGGTTGAACTGATAGAGATAAAATTTTAGTTCAGAGCCTTTGAATGTGATTTCAAATAATTTGGTATATTTGGATCTCAACACTACATAATTGTTTTATTACTTAAAAATAGCCAGAATGAAGCCATCCAATCAGATATCCTGAATTGGAGAATATTTTTCCCATAAGCTTAAATTTAAATTTCTATTATTTGGGTAACTTACCATTGTAATATTTGGATGAATGAAATATATTTTATATGTAATATCTCTGTGATCTTACATATTTACTTTTAATGAAGACTTTTGGCTGATCTTATAAGGACTGTATTTTTAATAACTTTTATTAAAGTTATAATAAATAAAAAACTAATACAAGCTAAGAAAAATATAAAAAAATAAAAAGTGCCGAGAAAAAGAAAAAAGAAATAAATAATTTTTTTCCTCTTCATCAAGGCAAGCACAATTTCAGTAATTTATCACTTTCTCTGACACTTCAATAAAAGGTCTCTTCTTTCTCATATTTAATCTGTTATCTATAAATAAGTTATAAAATATTGCCCTTCACTGCTAAGAAGCAAAAGTACATTAATAACAACATTAACATAATCAAATAATTAAATTTTATATTTCTTTTCTATTCTTTTAACACAGTAAATTATTATTTTACTTAAAAATATACAACAAATAATCTCTTCCCAAGGATTATATTTTTGTATATTTAAATTATGAAATAGTATAAGCAAACTATGCATTTTGCCTTTAAATAGTATTATTTGATAAGGTTTGTATTTAATGAATGCAATTGTTTGATAATTTGAAAATTTTCTTCTTTTTCTTATACCAAGTATTACATATAACTATACTGATTCAGTTCACAAATGTTATATTCTTTTGTATGTACATTCAAGAGCAGTGATTATAAATCTAACTCTAAATTCCTGATCTACTATACACATGATTTATCAATTCCATAGCATTGTTAAATCAGAATAGAAAACTGAAAAGTATTTATAACAGAAAGGTTCAACTGTGAAATTATCTTAAACCACCTTTGCCAAGGATCGGGACTCTTTGAACAACAATAACAGAATCTAGCAATAAATGTACTATTGGATCAAATTGATAATGTCATGATGCCCCAAAGTAGTTTGTTTTCTTTTGGGGACTTTGTTCTCAGGGGAACATTACCAATGAGATTTTTAAGATGGAATTTCTATCCACTAAATTTAATGCTGTGACTACTATGCAAAGGAACCTCTATGAACCTGTTTGATTGCATCATTTTATTTCAAAGATGGGAATCTATATAATACTTATGTTATTTAATTCATTTATTTTTTTGCATATATCTTTGAGTCAGACTAGTTTCTTGGCAATTGCCTGGACTAGTTCCTATAGTTTTCTGGGCAAGTTTTCAGAAGTGGTTTACATAAGGGGCGTACATAAGTGCACTGGTGTGCCTTTCATCCCCTGTCCAACTGTCTTTCCTTTCTTTCACCTATCTTATATATTCTCTTCCTTTCATATATCCTCTCCTCTAAGTTCACTTTCACCCTCATTTATATTACCACATGTCTATTTTTCTTCCTATGTATTTGTGTATTGGACAAATGAATAAATAAATAAATTGTCTGCTTTCCAGACCTGACAGAAAGTGATTGGCGTAAACTCACTGGCTTTATGTCTAAGATATAGGTTGTCTTTGGCTTTCTGTCATTCAAAATGACACTGGACCTCCCCTGAGCTACTTCTACCTAGTCACATGTTCCATTTTAGGTGCTTGGCAAATGGACAAAATTATATATTTCAAATAATTTAGGATTTGAATCGAATGCAACATTTCTGCCACTCATTAAGATGTTTGACTTTTTAGGTATGAGCCTAGGACAGTGATGGCGAATCTTTTCTTTCCTTGGGTGCAAAAAGAGCATGCATGCACACTATCATGCATGCATGAGTGTCCACACTCATAATTCAATGCCCGGGGAGAGCAAAAACAGCTTCCCCCACCCCTGTAAGCCCTCTGGAGGCTGGAAACGGCCTGTTTCCCAACGTCTGGTAGGCCCAGTAGGCTCATGTTTCACCCTCCCCAGGCTCCAAATGCTTTCCTGGAGCAGGGAAGGGTAAAAATGCCTTCCCACACAACCACAGAAGCTCTCTGGAAGCAAAAAAATGCCCTCCCAGAACCTCTGTGCAAGCCAAAAATCTGCTGGCTGGCACACAAATGCACGTTGGAGCTGAGCTAGGGCAATAGCTCGTGTGCCAGCAGATATGGCGTGCCACCTGTGGCATCCGTGCCATAGGTTCAACATCACTGGCCTAGGAAATGGATGTGCCTACTTTGATGTTCATATGCAACAAATTCAAATACTATCTGTATATAACAGCTGAAATATTTTGATCTGTGTCCAAGGTTTATTGTATTAGGTAAGCTAAAAATTTTATATTGTCATATGTTCAATGTTTTTATGAAGGAAAAGGGACCAACAGAGGAGAATATTTCTAGCCGAGGGTTGAAATGATTGGTTCTTGGTGCTCTCTGAGCTTTCTTGTGTTGTTGCTGATGTTTTATTACCCAAACTAAATAAACTAGGTAACATCATTGGACCTAGGCAGTTTGCTGTCAGTTTATATTCTAGAGCAGGGGTGTCAAACTCTATTTCATTGATGGCCACATCTGGGCTGTGTTTGACCTTGAATGGTTGGAGTGGGTGTGATAATCTGGGTTGTGTTTGACCTTGAATGGCTGGGGTGGGTGTGGTCAGAGGGTGGGAGGTGGTTGGGGATGACTGTGGCCATAGTGAGCGTGGCGATGGTAGGCATGAACATGGGATTTGTATCAGGGGCTAAGTGTAAGGCAGGACTTCTCTGAAATCCTCCCTCCCTCTCATTATAATCGTCCGTTGAACTGTTGAAAAAGTCATCCAAGAGAACAAGAAAAATATCTCACTATCTTTAACATTACTTAGAAGACTGTTTATTCAAAATATTGCATCTCTTGCACCTGAGTTTAATCAGCCATCCTTTAGACCAGGAATCTCCAATCTTGACAACTTTAAGACTTGTGAACTTCAACTCTCAGAGTTGCTCAGCTGGCTGAAGAATTCTGGGAGTTGAAATCCACAAGTCTTAAAAGTTGCCAAGGTTGGAAATCCCTACTTTATACCACCCTACAAAGAGTACAGTAAGGGTGCATTGCATAACTATACATAAATACAGTAATGAATCCAAAGGGACAAACAAAAAATAAAAAAAGATTGCTTCAGATCTTAGGAGTGAGCAAAAGTTCTCCTGTGGCAAAAAGCCCAGGATATAAAAACAATTCCATTTCTTTGTTCTACAGCTGCTAAAACCTGCCTTTTATCTACAGCTGCATAGGAGAATATCCTTCAAGACCAACTCCCTGAACTACAACTATTCATCTAGCAGCTGCTAAGAAGATAGGGAAAGAGTAGGGAGGACACAGGGTTTTAGAACTTACCCTAAATTAAACAATGCTGCACACAGGATTAAGAGAACTGATTAGCATATGCTTTCTTTGGCTTCCAAGTAGTTTTCAACTATGCAAACAGTTGTTCATCATTAGCTAGTAATATCTACTGAAAGAGATACAGCAAGTTGATTAATGAAGTTATGTGGTATGGTGTGAGCATTGAAAGGTTCAAAATAAAGGACTCCCAAATTCATTCCATTGCACTCTGAGATGGAAAACATGAAAGCAGTTTTGTTGGAAATAGTTTTGGGATTGATGTTTTCATTTTTGTACACAGATGCATTGACTTTGCTTCTTGGGAAAGTTAAAAATCATTGGATTCCTTTCACTGCCAGTAGTGCTAATAGTCCTAAGGAAAGCATGAGTTACCAGTAATAATTGGTCCCAAAGTAATCACTCTGTGATGTTTTTTACTCTGAATTAAGGGGGATTAGATTTCAATGTGTAGCATCTCACAGAATATGTGCAGTTATTGTAACAGGGTGCTGTAAATCAGGAACAGGCCCCCTGTTTATTGTAACTAACAATTTTGTCATTGAAACATATTCTCTCTCAATCTCTTATTTTGCATTTGTGGTAAATATATGGAAAATAGGCTCCAATGTGAATAATGGATAAATAATCCCTTTGGAGAGTACATTTTTGCAAGGGTTCAAATCTGAATCTCTTTCTTTCCCCTTTAATGTCTATTACAAGTTTTCCAGTCGAGGACAAGGGACAATGGTGACATATGAATCATTGATGTTAGAAAACAAATGGTACAACTTGATCATTGGTGGCATGACATAATTGGGTTTCTTACTCAATGAGAATCCATGTTTCACTATTCAGATGTAATTGTGGTTTTTTATCGGTATCACTGGTTACTGTATCAAATTATATGGTCTTAGGAGAGTTATACCAGCAGCATGTTTTGATACTGCTGGTGTATTTAGATCATCTGAGTTTGTAGAATTAAGTAGAGAAGATATTATCTGCAATCAGAATTCTGGAAGTTTATATTGCTCTGACAATAATTAAGAGTAAAATGTGCATAGGAAAAGAGAACATGTTCTTATCAACAGAGGAAAATAATATGATGTCTTCCCCAGTTCCTCAAAAGACAGCATGTACTTAAAATAATTGAAAGTTGTAAAAGGCAAAACCCTGGATTAATATCAAGTTGTTGTATCACTGATTCTGAAAGCCTATGCAGATTGCATTGCCAAAATCAAGGTGAGATTAGGAAAACCTATAAAGGTTTTTACCAGTTGTAATGAAAAGCTAAAAGAAATAGGTAATAAATAGGTTGGATGTTAATACAACAATATGCTTAATGCACATATGTGCACATACAAGTATTCTTAGAAACAACAAAAGGGGCAATATGTTTTGCTTGTACAAAGTATCAAAAATATTTTGGCACAATGAAGAATATTGGGTTGCAAATGAATTAAATGGGTGGACATTCCTCTTACATGTTTCCATTTTGTAAAAAGATATTAGATAATGTTGAAATGAGTAATGCTAACCATGTATAAAAACCATGTCAAGAAAAAAATTGATACATTTAATCATGTGTGTCCACTACTGCTTCTGTATAAAATGTTGCATCATCTAATACAGTGTTTCCCAACCTTGGAACTTTGCCCAGGTTCGCCTGGTGCACCAGTTGCGGCCATATTTGGACCGGGAGTCACTGCTCACAGTCACTCATGCCCTCATCACCTCGAGGCTCGACTACTGTAATGCTCTCTACATGGGGCTACCTTTGAAAAGTGTTCGGAAACTTCAGATCGTGCAGAATGCAGCTGCGAGAGCTATCATGGGCTTTCCTAAATTTGCCCATGTCACACCAACACTCCGCAGTCTGCATTGGTTGCCGATCAGTTTCCGGTCACAATTCAAAGTGTTGGTTATGACCTATAAAGCCCTTCATGGCACCGGACCAGAATATCTCCGGGACCGCCTTCTGCCGCACGAATCCCAGTGACCAGTTAGGTCCCACAGAGTTGGCCTTCTCCGGGTCCCGTCAACTAAACAATGTCGTTTGGCGGGACCCAGGGGAAGAGCCTTCTCTGTGGCGGCCCCGACCCTTTGGAATCAACTCCCCCCAGATATCAGAGTTGCCCCCACCCTCCTAGCCTTTCGTAAGCTCCTTAAAACCCACCTCTGTCGTCAGGCATGGGGGAATTGACATGTTCCTTCCCCCCTAGGCTTATAAAATTTATGTATGGTATGCTAGTGTGTATGATTGGTTTTAACTTGTGGTGTTTTAAAATTACATGTAATTTAAATATTGGATTTGTTTACATTGTATGGCGATTGCTGTGAGCCGCCCCGAGTCTGCGGAGAGGGGCGGCATACAAATCTGATTAATAAATAAATAATAAACTTGAAGCTATCTGGACTTCAACTCCCAGAATTCCCCAGCCAGCATTTGCTGGCTGGGGAATTCTGGGAGTTGAAGTCCAAATAGCTTCAAGTTGCCAAGGTTGGGAAACACTGATCTAATACATGTAATTGACTTAATAAGGGATTTCTGTCAAGGCTTGGAGTTATTGGCATGATTTCTCAGAATCTGATATATACTCTGTATCATCTTGCCACTCCCAAATGCTACATTAATTCTAAAGAAAATATTATGGCCTGTTCCTTTAAAAAATAATGGAAATTAAACTTTCCCCTGAAAGAGCAATGTTTTAGAGATCATCTAGAATTAAGTATCTAGTAAAAAAAAATTGGTGAAGGAAAACTTCTCAGCTATATCACTCATGATAGATGAACTGAAGTGAGTTTCCAGGTCTGCCCATGGTACCTCCTATCCCTTTTCTACCCTCCTGTTCCCCATGATTCTTCCCAATTTATACCGGGAAGTAATTCAGAAGACAAAACAAATTACAGTTGCTTCTTTCTCAAGGAGCAGAACAAACTCTGCTTTGGTGAGGTGTAAACATGTCATGCAAATTCTATGATTAAAAAAAAATTCATTCAGATGCAATTAGATTTAGTTTTACAGATCACCTAGAATTAAGTATGTAATTTAAAAAAAGAGTTGATGAAGAAAGATTGGAATAGATCCTGTTTTGGGGGCATTAAACTAAATAATAATAATTAATAATAATAATAATAATAATAATAATAATAATAATAATTTATTAGATTTGTATGCCACCCCTCTCCGAAGACTCGGGCGGCTCACAACAATAATAAAAAACAATATTATAGCAAAACAAATCTAATATTAAAAAAGAAGCATATAAAACCCTATCATATTTAAAAACCAAACAGCACATACATACCAAACATAAAATATAAAGAGCCTGGGGGAAAGGTGTCTCAACTCTCCCATGCCTGGTGGTATAGGTGGGTCTTGAGTACTTTATGAAAGACAAGGAGGGTGGGGGCAGTTCTAATCTCCGGGGAGAGTTGATTCAAGAGATCTGGGGCCGCCATAGAGAAGGCTCTTCCCCTGGGGCCCGCCAAATGACATTAGTCGACGGGACCTGGAGAAGGCCAACTCTGTGGGACCTTATCGGTTGCTGGGATTCGTGCGGTAGCAGGTGGTTCCGGAGGTACTGTGGTCCAATGCCATGTAGGACTTTAAAGGTCATAACCAATACTTTGAATTGTGACCGGAAATTGATTGGCAGCCAATGCAGGCCACGGAGTGTTGTAGAAATGTGGGCGAATCTGGGAAACCCCATGATGGCTCTAGCAGCCGCGTTCTGCACGATCTGAAGTTTCCAAATGCTGTTCAAAGGTAGCCCCATGTAGAGAGTGTTGCAGTAATCAAACCTTGAGGTAATGAGGGCATGAGCCTGATTGGACATTGTATACTTACTGAAAAGTTAGTAATTCTCATTCCTGAGTCTGATGGCCCATCTACTCATCCTGCTTACATCCTGCTCTTTCTTGAAGAAAGAACCCCCAACACCAACTTCATTTTATCCCACCTCACTGCAAAGGTAACCTCTCCGCCTTTTCTTAGTCTACTTCAAAAACAGTCTTCTAACCATACAAGAAATGATGGGTGAGTCCCTGCTGTGCTTCATTTAGTTGAATACAGCCACTTCTACTCCAACTAGCTACTGTACATTGCACTTGGAAAGACCTCTGTTTTCCAATCACTTTGGAATGGATGCCCTCTATGGCCATTTCATTCTGCACTGCTGAACTGACCCAAGTTCATTACTGGAAGGTGAAGCATTGGACTCAGAGGTAAAAACTGACAATAATTCTTCCAGTTTCCACTTCTAAACTGAGCAACCCAAAGAACAGTAAAATTCTAGTGTTTTGTAATATGTTTTTTTCTTTTTTTCCATCTTCCCACTGGTTCATTGGTAGAGGAATAAAAAGTTCTATGGGAAGTCAAAGTAGTGTTTCCAGGACAAGGTCTACCAATGGAAACCAAATTTTCCCAGAGTTGGTCAAAGAAAGAAAAGTGATTATAGTTTGGGTTTTCTATCACAGTTGCTAAGGAGTGCAAGCCTATTAGTGATAACCATTGTCTGTATAGAATACCTGGTCAGTATTATTGACAAAGCTAAATAATGGATTGTGGTTTAATCACCTGTGTTTATTTCCCTGATAGCTTGGACATTATATAGCTATGGGGCAGGGGTTGACTTTTGTTGGCTTCTCTCGGTTAGCTAGGCTATGAAACCTTCGACAACACCGAGCAGAGAATTTTAACAGAGTGTGGATGTGTGATAAATCCAAGACACAGATTTAGTTAAATAAGTATTATTTACATATAAACAAAATATAAACAATACAGAAGAAGCACGTAACGAATACAGAATACTAAGCAGTGAGCAATCACAAGATAGAAGCACAAAGCAAAATACAATATAGATAATAAGCACAAAGCTTATACAAGCACGAAGCTTAAACACAACTCCCCCTTCTCAGGCAAAAGTAAAAGGAAGTGACTGAGCAGAATAATGAGCTTTTATGGCTTCAATGAGGAAGTGACAAAACAGCCTTGAATATTAACTCTTCAAGTACAAGTTAAGTTTTTAAGTGCACATTAACTCTTTAAGTACAAGTTTGGTACAAGTGTACAATATGCAGTTTACAATGGCAATCCATAACAATCATGTACCCTGTACTAACAACTTTGATCACTCCAATCTGGGGGTGGGAGAATTAAAACAGCAAGAAACAAAGAGAATGCTGACTACTATTCTCCTTGCAATGACTTGCAGGATGAAAAAAGGGAGAAAGAGAATACCACATAATAAATCCAAGTGAGTTTTTCATGATGTGCAAACATGCACAATGATGACAAAGTAACAAACCAGTCATCTACATATAGCAGGGATGCACAACATTGGGGACATGGTTCAATCCAATATACTTAACAGTCTACCTTTCAATATGTATCCACTTCATCTGACTTAATATCTAGTGGTCCTTAGGACTGGTCCTAAATATATAGTGTTTTGCAGGAACATACAGTTTCGTGTCTTGTTTTTTCTTTGAAAGCCCAGAATACTGTTAGATTAGGATGCTGGGTTGGAGGTTAGTAAGTCTGCTGTGGGGTGGAGTGACTTCCCATCCTTTGCTCCAGTTTCTGCTGGGAACATAAAAGGAGACCCTAAGTGGGTGTCAATGGCTAATCCTTTGAACGTGGAAGCAATTTGGTGTTCCCAACACAAATGAAAACCAACCAGACCAAAGGTGTAGGCTTTCATGAACTTTGCCAAGCCATTATGTGTAGTGAGCTTTATAATTACTTGATAAACCTTAATAATAGTTTTCTATTATAAGAAAATGCAGATAGAGATATTAGAAAAAAACAAAAATGACTATGCACAGACATTAAATATCTACACAGGAATGGAAGACAGATAAACCATGTGACTTTTATATCAGAGTGCAAATATTCATGTCAGGATGCTGGCATTCATATTGTGACAATGCAATTCATTTGTTTTTTTAAAAAAAATCACCACTGTTTATGTTAGGTCCTTATAGCATTTTGATTCAGCACTCTGACATTGTAAACAGACCACATTTAGAGGCAAGACTCGCTAATTTAAATGCCTTCATATTTAATATTGCAGTGTCAAACAGAAAATTTTAGCATGAAATGAGTCAATCAAAGGTTTACAAATTTTAAAGCAAAAGAGTCAGGAAGATGTTGCTTTAAATCAATAAATGTCAAAGCATACTTAATGAAATAAGGCCATCAATTTTATAGGGGGAAAACAAAGTCATATATTTGAATGTATTTATAATTTGAAAGATTATCCAGTTAAATTCAACTTCATGATTAACACACTTCCCCCAGAACTTAAGATGGGAGAGATAGTCTTGAAGGAGTCTATCAACAATCTTCTCCATGATGATTTATATTGCTTTTTATTTAAAAACACATGCAAATGTAGATATATTTCATGATTCTTATTTTCTCTTTTTCTTCTTTTCCAGTGAAACTGTCTTCACCAGGATTCAGACTCTACCCCTCTATCCCAAATATGTCCAGTATTTTTTTTAAACTATCGAATATTTGCCTTTATTTTTTCCCGTTGGCTCTTTTCCCAAGTGTAATTCTAACAGGAAAATTAATAAGGAAATGACTAGCAGCAGAGGTTAGAATGCAATGATGAAGTGAGAGAGAAAGTGGGAGTAAGAGAGAATGTAGAAGAATTGTTAGATTATAATCATTTGCTATTACTCTATTTAATAACCATTTGTTCTAGACATCAAGAGGTTCTTTAAATAAATAGATGCTTCTTTTTTAAAACCACTTGTACTCTGATCTAGCCATATTTAAGGTCTGCACATCTTATCCAAGAACTGGCTTTGAAGTATTCAAGCAAGGACAAAGAAGACAGTCACACTGCTCTCTATAGCGCAGTAGGTGGTGGCAGGAGCTTTTTATCCAGGGCATCCTTGGGCAAAATCAGTACCAAGTGATCTCTGGGGTCATTAACCTTGTAGAGAACCCTTAAATATGTCACAGTAATATTTTTTCAACTTTTAATACCCCCTTCTTTTTAAGAGAATGGAATGATGTTCAAAAAATAAGAGGGTGGGTACGAGCAATTCCCTCCCCCCATTTCCAATATCATACTTCTTCTAACCTGTAGCTGTAGTCTAGTTGTTTAATCATATCTTAGCTGAAGGTTAGGCTGAGCCACATGACTCATAGTGATATAAGGGTTAGAGAGGATTAAAAAAGGAGAGAGAGAGAGAGTTTGAAAACACACTGCCTGTAATTCTGTTTGGGAGCAATCATCTCTGTCATCAGGTAGAAGGCAGGAAACTGCCAATATGCACACAAAAAATTCAGCAATCTATCATTTGTGGGTTAATAAAAACAGTTAATGTACAGGGTGATGAGCATGAGGCAAGTTATGGAAAACAGTTCTCACCCAAGGACAGAGGGCCAGATGTGCTAAGACTTATGGGAGCAATCAGGCCCGGCCAACCCTCTGCTATGGGCCTTATTAAGTTTGACTGTGATCCAGCACCTTCAACTTATTAAGCTGTGGGGAGTTTCAGTGATTAAAACCAAAGAAAGGTCAGTCACAGACCTTTGGAATTTCCTTGGACTGATATTTTCTTTTTGGGTCCTGAGAAATAATGAAGACTCTTTGGCTGATAGTGGATTTTTAAAAAAAATAAAACTATCTTTTCAGCTGGATTTGTCCACAGCTTGAGAAAATCTTCAATAGATTTTTCTTCTTCAGAACTCAGTACAGTTATCAAAAATCCAAACCAATGGGAAGAGGTGAGGGCTTTGCATATCATCATGGCAAAGATCAAAGGAACAGGTTAAGAGGGAACTGGAGAAGCTTAATTATGTCCTAGGTTGGGGCAAGGGGGATAAGGGTTAATCACTGTAGGTGGTGCTGCTCTAAATAAGCTTTCGGAGGTCAGATAGTTGAAGCCTAAAGTTTGTAAAAAGTACAATATAATAAACCATTATATTGATCCGTTCATTTTTGACATTTTTGATCAGGTCAAGGTTGCCAAATTCAATCCACTTGTTCGAGCAGAAGTAATATGTGACAACCAACAATCAATGCTCAGGGTAATTTTCAGGAGGGAAAGGTTTTTGTTTCATCTACAGGAACATGTATTGCAGGTTATAATCCCTTAATTATCATATTGTTACAAAGTGCTATTTTGCTCAGTCTCTTCATACCTTGATATTTTACAGCAGGGGTTAAAATGCTACCATGTCTTCAGGACTTCTCTAAGCATTTGGTTCCCTCCTGTTTTGATGTTTATTACACTGAGGGTGTAGTGGAACGTCTGTTGCCTATAACCCTTATTCTTCACACAGCTATAAAAATGCACTCTGGAAACATGGCACAGAGGACAGGATAAAATGTTATATTTTTCTTGCAGCATTGTATTTTTAAAAAAATGGTTGCCAGGTAGGTGGGATGTGTGCTTTTCACATTTCCCTCATAAATAAAGAAATAGCTTTATTCCTGAAAGCAAAATGTGAGCAATATTTGGTGTCAAGATTTGTGCCTTTCATTTCAAAGCTGCTGCGTTCTGAAGTGTTTGCTTTCTGTGTGGAAAGAGCAAAGTACATGCTATTATTTGGGATATTGCTCTATATATGTATAGAACAACAGTCCATGTCACACAGTACATCGATATGAATCTAAGCAAGAATCTACATGACAGACTGCAACCACTCGGGAGAGCTATGGGTCAATAATATTCCTTTGAATAATATTTAAATGCACACTCCATCATCTCCAATGATTTCGTTTTCATGTTACAATTGCCCATCTTGCAGAGGACATACTCATTAGTGTAGTAACCATGTTAATAGTGTTTTATTTCAAGGCGGAATTGCTACTCTCAGAGCTCACCAACTGAAGATGCAATCAATACATAGGCTACAGCCATGGGAACAAAGGTGAATAATATTTAGGGAGTTAACTCAGATAAAGATCTACTGTTTACAGCAGAAGTACATTGCTTTTAGAATAATCTGAGGGAATAAAGTGACATCAACAATAGGTAGGGCTTAAGGAAACATAAAGTGTCACTAGGTCAAAAATGGGTGGAGTTATTTATTTTTTTCTCTTACTGATAGCCTTTTCTTTTATCAATTTCTCATATTTTTTCCTCTTCATCTTTTTTCTTGATTTTCTTCATTTTCAGTCTTGTTTCTACCCTGAGCAGCAGCTGTGGGAGACAATTCTGCAAGATGGATTTTGAAATTAGGGCCCCAAGGAGTTACATAGAGAGTCACCACTTGATCATCACTGCTTTAACAAAATTGTTGTTATTAATTTGAGTGAGATGTATATTTCTATTTAACTGAGGGTCAGTGAATAGGTTGCTCAGGATCTTCCCACATGAAAAATGCACATGAGTGTGTGTCTTTATATTCAGAATTTTGACACAATTTTAAGAGGAAAATAAAAACTTTAAATGCAATAATAAAATACAGATATAAAATATAATATTTATTTATTTATTCATTCATTCATTCATTCATTCATTCATTCATATATTCACTCCAATACACAATGAGGGTTTTAGTGGGTATACACATAGTAAAATACATAATGAAGGTTATGGAGGATATACTCATAGTAAAATATATCTAAGAAAGAATAGAAGAGAAGATATAGGAATAAAATATATCAATGAAAGAATAGAAGAGATATAGGAATAGAAGAAAGTTATAGGAGATATAGCAGAGCAATAGGACAGGGGACGGAAGGCACTCTAGTGCACTTATGCACGCCTCTTACTAGCCTCTTAGGAATCTGTATATATATATATCCATATACAGTGTTCCCTCAATTTTCGCGGGGGATGCGTTCCGAGACTGCCCGCGAAAGTTGACTTTCCGCAAAGTAGAGATGCGGAAGTAAATACACTATTTTTGGCTATGAACAGTATCACAAGCCTTCCCTTAACACTTTAAAACCCTAAAGTGCAATTTCCCATTCCCTTAGCAATCATTTAGATCATTACTCACCATGTTTATTTATTAAAGTTTATTAAAAAAAATATTTATTAAAGTCGGATGAAAGTTTGGCGATGACATGTGACGTCATCGGGCGGGAAAAACCGTGGTATAGGGAAAAAACCCGCAAAGTATTTTTTTAATTAATATTTTTGAAAAACCGTGGTATAGACTTTTCGCGAAGTTCGAACCTGCGAAAATCGAGGGAACACTGTATATACGGTGTTCCCTTGATTTCTGCGGGGAATGTGTTCTGAGACCGCCTGCGAAAGTTGAATTTCCGCAAAGTAGAGATGCGGAAGTAAATACACCATTTTTGGCTATGGACAGTATCACAAGCCATCCCTTAACACTTTAAACCCCTAAATTACCATTTCCCATTCCCTTAACAACCATTTACTCACCATTATTACTGGTACTCACCATTGAATAAGACACTTAGTGATCCTGATATTTATAAACATAATTATTTATTAACAATAATTAATTTTTTGTTATTTATTTGCAAAAATTATTAGTTTGGCGATGACATATGACGTCATTGGTTGGGAAAAACCGTGGTATAGGAAAAAAAGGCGCAAAGTATTTTTTAATTAATATTTTTTGAAAAACCGTGGTATAGGCTATTCGTGAAGTTTGAACCCGCGAAAATCGAGGGAACACTGTATATAAATTGATATTTATATTTAAACAACTATAAAAGAAAAGGGGAAAAGAATACAAAAGCAAAAAAACCTTGCCCACAAAATCAAGGTTGTTTCCTAAAGAATGTAGTTATGGCAGGCACTTCACGATGCTCACGATGAACAGAAAACAGACAGAAAGTACCTGCAACATGACACTTTTTAAATCACAGCACACGAAACTTCCAACAATCTTAGCAATTGTCCAGCTCTGTAATGCGGTGGGAAATCTGTCACATACTCGATTGTCAGGTTGTTTATGATCCAACATGTCGAAGCAGACACTTGAAACTGCGTAACAAACTGCAGTCTTATGGCACCCAGAAGCCACTGAATTCATTTTCTGGATAAAGTAGAATGTTAGAGATTTTCCCACTCATCTAGATTGTTTGTTAGTAGTTTACAAATAAAGGTACCAATAGCTGAACAATAGCATACACATCTTCCCTGTCTAGGATAGCTTTTCCCCCTTCAAAAAGAAGTAGGGACAAATCATACAAATAATGCTGCGCTGGGACAGCATTTGTTTTATGATATTTATTGGTTGGTTGTGCATGGAGAAGTCCTGTTTAGTGTTATGCCATTCAGAAATATTTTAGCTGTATTACAAGAATGGAGAAAGAAAATCAATAATATTGCCTCCTATTTCTGCTGCATCCCTTTGGAATTGATTAATGAAAGGCTCAAAACAAAAAATAAGAATTGGTGTAATCTAGATACATATAAAAATAGAAATCCATAGATTGGGGATACTTACATGATATGGTCCTTTGAATAGCAAAATTATTCAAGAAATGAACATAACAATAAGAAAATATTATTTTAGGTAGTATGAATGGATGAATATAAATAAATGAGAAAATCCAGATATCCTATAGGAACCGAAACATTTGGAGCAGTGGTCCCCAATCTTTTTTCCACCAAGGACCAGTTTCAGCAAGACAATTTTTCTATGGCCTGGTGGGGGCGGAAAGGGGTGTGGTTGCGGGTGGGATTAAGCATGGGGGTGTAGCTTATTGTTCCATTGCCTCTCTTTCCTCCCCCCCTTTTTAATTTTGTGGGGGAGCCAAGGTGACAGAGGGAGGAAGAGTAGGAGGGGCGGTTTCATGTCTCTTTCCCCTCCCGTTCACTCGGGACTGCTGTTTGGCTTCGGCCGAGGTGGTCCACCTGAGGGAGAGAATTTTTGCTTGCTTGCTTCCTTCCTTCCAGCAGTTTCAGAGGACATCCCCCCCCCACTGCCTACTCCAGCTGGGATTGCAGCAAGGAATCCCAGAGGAGGGGAGGTGATTCCATGGACACAGTCACCTTCCTTTATGATTGCTGCCTGCTTGGAGTGCCCACCACTGGCAGGTCTGGTAATTTTCTTGCAGCAAGGAATCCTTCCAAAAGAAAATTAGCGGAGCTGGGGGGGGGGCTTCATGGTCACATGCACATCCCTGGCTTCGCTCCCACCCAGGCCCCCAGGAATAGGGTGGGGGAGCCTAGCAAAAAATGAGCTGCACAATGCCAAAGCCTTTCCGTCTGAGCTGCAGGCAGAGTGAGGGCTTTGCCAGGAGAAAATAGACTGCTTTCAATGAGGGAAGAAAGACAGGAAAGGAAGGAAGCAAGCAAGCAAGCAAAAGTTTTCTCAGCCCGAGGCAAACAGCGGTGCCAAGTGAACGGGAGGGGAAAGAGACAGGAAACAGCTTGGCACTTGCCGGCTCCACAGCAGCTGCTGACTCCATGGACCGGTGCAACATGCCCCGTGGCCCAGTACTGATCGTTCAGATGGGGATGGCTAGCTTTCCACCAGGTTCTTTTCTAGAGATTAGGAGTGCAAGGGTCTTCAAACCTGGCAAGTTTAAGGGTTGTGGACTTCAACTCCCATTTCTGAGCTAGCATGACTGTGGAGGAATTCTGGGAGTTGAAGTCCACAAGTCTTGAAGCTGTCAAGTTTGAAGACACCTGAATTAGAGGTTAGGAGTGCAAGGGTCTTCAAACCTGGCAAGTTTAAGGGTTGTGGACTTCAACTCCCATTTCTGAGCTAGCATGACTGTGGAGGAATTCTGGGAGTTGAAGTCCACAAGTCTTAAAGCTGTCAAGTTTGAAGACACCTGAATTAGAGGTTAGGAGTGCAAGGGTCTTCAAACCTGGCAAGTTTAAGGGTTGTGGACTTCAACTCCCATTTCTGAGCTAGCATGACTGTGGAGGAATTCTGGGAGTTGAAGTCCACAAGTCTTAAAGCTGTCAAGTTTGAAGACACCTGAATTAGAGGTTAGGAGTGCAAGGGTCTTCAAACCTGGCAAGTTTAAGGGTTGTGGACTTCAACTCCCATTTCTGAGCTAGCATGACTGGTGGAGGAATTCTGAGAATTGAAGTCCACAAGTCTTGAAGCTGTCAAGTTTGAAGTTTGTAAAAAGTGTACATGGTTTTAAAAAGTATATATGATTGTAGAAAGTATTCTGCTACACTGGAATTTTATTAAACAATATAATACTACACTATTTAGTTCAGAATGCTTTTATCCTTGTTTTCCTCCTCTAAAATCTAGGTGCGTCTTATAAACCAGTGCATTTTATACACCCAAAAATACGGTAATTCTGAATTCAAAAATTCTGGTTGAACAGATAAAATTTAAAGTCCAGCTCTATGGTTGGCAGATGTGGGCAGACAGATTTACCTCTTCAATAGGTTATTCAGAAATATATAACTGTGAGAACGAAATATTATTGTACATTTATTAATGTTAAAAGTGAATATGCCTGTACTATATAGTATTATATGCTGAATGTGTGTTGCTGAATGTGTTGAAAGATGTGTATGATGGAATCAGAGCATGTGTGAGACTAAATGAAATGTTTAGTGATTAGAGAGTAAGACGTGTTGCGATATCTCCTTAGTTTAATGTATTTATAGGAAATGCTTGTGGCAACATTAGAAATGTGGGAATATGAACATATGTATACATTTGTAGAATAATAATGCCTTTTTTGGGCTGTGAACTTGAATGATAGGCATTGAAAGTGAACTAGTATGATAAAAGGAGTGTGGATCAGAATATTAATAAATTAAAGATGAAAATATCTGTGTTTTAAAAAGAAAAAATGTGTTAATTGTGAAAAGCAAGAGCAAGTACACAAATGGGTGCTTCCTGTATAACATTTACTAAATATGGGAAAGTAAAAAAACAATTAAGATGTCCAAATATTGGTATAAATAAAATGAACAGTATGTAGATTATTGCAAGGAACTAAATTAACTATAATTGGCATATCTACTTGAGATATGAAGTTGATACAAGAACAAGTAAGGTGAAAGATCAATGAATGCTGAGTAAATGTGGACTGTGTTAAAAATAAATGACAAGTTCAAAACTAATAGTACATTGAGATGGGAATTATTTGCATTCCAATGAAGCAAAAAGAGCCAATTAGACACTTTCTTGTGAAGAAGATAGGACAAATTTTAGAAGAACTTGAAGAGAGAGGAGTGAGATCATTGATGATCCAAAAAAGTAACACAAAGCAAAAGAAATAGAGTATAATTGACTACAGTCTTTCCCCAGGTTAAGAATATCCAACTTAAGGACAATGGGCTGCCACTTATTAAAAATAGTAAATGGTATTTGTCTTCCTTGAATTGATGAAGTACAGAAGTTGCACAATGCCTTCAGGAACTGCTGAACCCTTACATTCATAATAGCCAACCCATTTTCAACTGTTTACAGTGGCCCCTGAAGGCATTGTGCAGCTTTAGCATGTTCTTGGCTTGAGGAAAGAGAATGCTGTCCACCATTTTTAGTAATAGACAGTCCATTTGTAAATAAAAGTTCTGACAAATTTGGGTTAAAATCAGAGTTAGGGAATCAACCTTTTTCTTAACCTAGGGCCATTCTGCACTTGGAAAAAAGATGACAGGATAATATCATTATAAGAACTCTGTTCTTTTGGCTGGTGACACAAATTACAAATTACATTTTACTTATCTTAAAAATTGATTTAGAATAAGTTACGTCAGGTCTGATAAAATAATCTTGCTTTCCCATTCAGGCTTCTGCAGCAGGTACCTTCCGAATGTGTTGAAGTTCAATTTTTATAATTCCAGCTGGCATTGCAATTGAAACCCAACCTTTCAGGAAGGCACTAGCATGGGGAGACTTGATCTAATAACTTTCTCCCCAGTGAGTTACACAAGCACACCCTCAGCCATGCAATTAAAGAAAACACATATTGAAAATGTGGTTTCCCCACCTGCAGCTTTCAGTAGAACAAACGTTTTTCTATCTCAAAGACCTGCAAATGTAGGTTAGGATTAGTCTATGCATCTCAAATAATATTCCTGTTGAGTTGTGAGCATTTTAAGAGTTAAGAAGTAAAGATATTACATTTTATAAGTTAGTTTAAGCCAGGACCAGGCAGTCAGGATCAAACACTAGTTAGCAATTTGAGCTTACAAAAAAGCCAGAGTAGATGTTGCTTGTACTTTAATTAATCCAAATACCAACTGTGAGTATGTATAGGATCAGACGTCCCAAAGGGCAAAGTTCCATAGAATGCCATCCTTTCCTAGTTCTTTATTCACAGGAGCTCTGAAATGAAGGATAGTTTCCTTTTCATCTCATCTTCTATGGAATGCTCTACATCCATGTGAAAGATCATAGAGCACTCTACTGTCATTTGTTTTAGAAACAGCGCTCTTGAGAATCAATTTGTCAGTATCAAATTTTGTTAGCTTGTGAGAAGAACTCCCTCTAATCAGGAGAACATTTCTAGAATGTTTCTGGTAATTAACTTTTCTTCTTCTAAAAAAGTACTTCATGTATCTCTTCCCATTGGTCATGCACATGTTTTATGTAGGGTTTAATGTGAAAGGTCATGCTAGAATGGGTGTGTGTGATTTTCTTTTTCAGATGACAAAGGGAGTTATATATACGTGGCCTCAAGAGACAGTCAATCTAAAAGAAATAATTTTGCTGAGATTGGAGATGTTGTTTTTACTTCCTTTGAAAATTTATAATCAACTAAAGTGAAGTTATTATAGTTTCTTGTAACAAATATGCCATTCTTATAACAAAACTACATTATTTCATGGATTAAGGGGAAAGAATTCTGTGATGGGAAATTACATAATTCAGTTGTTAGAATTTGAGGCATTGTGTTAGAAGCCTAACTTTATGGTAGAGTGTTATGTCGAGCTCTCTGGTAGAATCCTCCCAAAAATTCACAGATACAAATTTCAGATACATACACGTTTGAAAATTCAAAACAATGTTCTTTATACTGAAAATTCAAATAAACTAAGCCCTCTTTTTGTATAGCAAAGAGCACTCGTCTCCAAACAAACTGGTAATTTGTACAAGTCCCTTATCAGTTCTGAGATACTTAGCTTGCAGCTGTGAGGCAATTCACAGTCCTTCTTCTTTCACAAAGTAAAACACATCTTGCTCTGGTTTAGTTTCAATGCAGGGAAACATCAGCACACAAAGGTCGAAGTCAGCAAGGCAGTCACGAAACACAACGATCAGATAATCCTCCACAATGGCCAAACCCACAAAGTGCTATTTATAGCAGCCTCACTAATTACCACAGCCCCACCAAACCACAGGTGGCCTCATTTTCTTTGATAATAATTTCTCAGTTTTTGTTGCCTATGCATCACTCTCCGCATGCATGGCTGTATTATTACCTCTTCTTCCGAATCCAAGGAGGAGCTAGATAATTGATCTCCTTCTGAGCTGTCTGCCTCACTCTCCTCTTCCCTGTCACTCATGTCTTCTTGGTCAGAGGAGCCTTCATCAGCAGATTCCACCGGGAGCAAAACAGGCCTGCAGCATGTGGATGTCTCCCCCACATCCACAGTCCTTGGGGCAGTAGCTGGACCAGAGCTAACCACAACATAGAGTTCACTTGATGACCTTTTGCATAGGGATCTTGGTTTGGCAGATAATCTGCCCTGATCTGTTTAACAGAGCAACCCAATGAAAATAAGAGTCTGAGGGCATGTTTTTATAACACATGCTTAACCTAATAAATGCCAGCCCTTCCAGGTTGGCCAGGTTAAAATATAGCCAATGCAAGGATTATTGAAATATTATCGTAATGAAATATAATAACAAAATCTTGAAAGACTGACAGAATATTTCGCATTTCGAATGAAACAGAATGAAGCTAGAATTATCTTGAGTTTCTTTATTATCCTTTCGCGTTTCCCAAAACTAAGTTGTCATTTAGCTTAGGGAAGAGGTGTCAAACTCAAGTATGGAAACAGCGAAGGACTGGCTCATAGTACTTCTGCCAGCAAAAATGCAGCTCTATTTGGCCATGCCTGGCTCTCCCAGCTCTGATTTTGGCCACAATGGCCTCCTGCAGCCCTCTGCCAGCAAAAACCTTTGACATTCAGCTGGCTATGCCCACTCTGGCTATGCCCAGATGGTCTCCTGAGGTCAAATACAACTCTGATGTGGCCTCCAATGAAATTGAGTTTGACACCCCAGCTTAGGATGTACTACTACAATGACACTAATTGGATCAATTTTTTTGTTTTGGAAACATGATGTCATTGCTTACTGTCTCCAAGAAGTCTCTACTATTCTATCAAACACCATACCTGAAGAACATCCCTCAAACTATCAGTTCTTCTAAAAGATGGTAATAAAACAAAGCAGAATTCCAGGAAAGACAGAAGCTGTTTGTTGAAGGGAGGTGCAGAAAATCTGTTTGTTTGTTTGTTTGTTTGTTTGTTTGTTTCTTTATTTATTTATTTATTTAGTTATTTAGTTATTTATTTAATTTGTATGCCACCCCTCTCCGTAGACTTGGGGCGGCTCACAACAAAAATAGAAAAAAACAATGTACAATACAAATCTAATAATTAAAGCTAAAAATCCATAATTTAAAAAACATGCACACAACATACCATACATAAACAATATAGGCCTGGGGAAGTTATCTCAGTTCCCCCAGGCCTGACAGCAGAGGTGGGTTTTAAGGAGTTTACGAAAGGCCAGGAGGTAGGGGGCAGTTCTAATCTCAGTGGGGAGCTGGTTCCAGAGGGTCGGGGCCATCATAGAGAAGGCTCTTCCCCTGGGACCTGCCAAACGACATTGTTTAGTCGATGGGACCCAGAGAAGGCCAACTCTGTGGGACCTAATCGGTCGCTGGGATTCATGCGGCAGAAGGCGGTCCAGGAGATATTCTGGTCCGATTCCATGAAGGGCTTTATAGATCATAACCAACACTTTGAATTGTGACCGGAAATTGATCGGCAACCAATGCAGACTGCGGAGTGTTGGTGTAACATGGGCATACCTTGGGAAGCCCATGATTGCTCTCGCAGCTGCATTCTGCACGATCTGAAGTTTCCGAACACTTTTCAAAGGTAGCCCCATGTAGAGAGCATTGCAGTAGTCAAATCTTGAGGTGATGAGGGCATGAGTGACTGTGAGCAGTGAGTCCCGATCCAGATAGAGCAGCAACTGGTGCACCAGGCAAACCTGGGCAAACGTCCCCTTCTCCACAGCTGAAAGATGGTTCTCTAATGTGAGCTGTTTATCGAGGAAGACGCCCAAGTTGCGGACCCTCTCTGAGGGGGTCAATAATTCCCCTCCCAGGGTTATGGATGGACAGATGGAATTGTCCTTGGGAGGCAGAACCCACAGCCATTCCGTCTTATCCGGGTTGAGTTTGAGTCTGTTGACACCCATCCAGACCCCAACAGCCTCCAGGCACCGGCACATCACTTCCACTGCTTCGTTGACTGGACATGGGGTGGAGGTGTACAACTGGGTATCATCTGCGTACTGATGATACCTCACCCCATGCCTCTGAAAATCAAGATGCTGCTCCGATTTCACATCACAGTTGTACTTTTCAGGTAAAATTTGCCCAGATCTAGCATCCAATTCAAAGGCCTTCTATTTTCTAATAGCAGCAGGCCTATGGACTTGGCATATTCCTTCCTTACATTCATTTCAGTGTAGGACAACAGGAGGAGTTTGAGGCTTGAGAAGGCAAATTTGCATGATGAGTTTTGTTTGGAATCTTTTAGGTAGATATGTGTTGTGAGATAAAAGGATGAGATCCCTCACCTGATACTGTTTACAGCCCTCATGGGCTTTGTTTACTTTGGGCAAGAGAAGATTTGAATAATAATTAAAAAAAGCAGATTTGCAGAATGAGCAGATAATGAACTTATTTCTGAGACAGAAAAGAAAAGAAAATAGGAGCAGAAATGGAACAGTGCTCGTTCTACATATGTAACGTGGTTCTCATATTATCCTAATGAAGCATTTGCTGTGTAAAGCAAATGCTTCATTCGGCAAATGCTTGGGTTAACCGAACACTGTTGTTTCCCTTAGACACAAGGCTATTTTACAGTTTATTTATGTTCCATTCCATTTTGTATGCAGGGCGGGAATGGTGCCATGCTGACTTTTAACCCTAATGGAGAAAACACACAAGTCGACTGTGGGCCTCTAGGGAAAAAGAGCTTTAATGGCAATTTGAGTGTAAAATCTGGTCTGTGGAAGAAAGGTCACAACATCTGCATAACCCCCTTGAGTCAGGCTTAGAGCTCTGTCTGCCTTCAACTAAGGAGGCATTTTCTGTATCTTGAGGCTGCTTTAGTTTGAGGTACAAGGAACACATGACAGAATCAGGGGAGCTGAATGTTGTTTCTGCATGTCTGACTGCACTCTGCATCCTAAGAGAAGAGTTTTTGAGAAACTCAATCAATACTACAACCATGTCCTGTGCTGAAGCAGTGTTCTTTTACTGTTACAATAATGAATTGAAGCCTCCCAACAGCAAACATTATAACCATCATTCAGCGCTTGATATTCAATCACCTTTAACTGGTTATGTCTATCTAAATTCCACTAGCAATTGTAGTTTTACAATGCCCCAATGGCAAACTTTTATTACACACACACACAAACACATACAGAGACACAGACACACAGACACACACACACAGAGAGAGAGAGAGAGAGAGAGAATCTAGTAAGGAGACAGTGCAGCCTTCTGCTGCACAAATCCCAGCGACCAGTTAGGTCCCATAGAGTGGGCCTTCTCCGGGTCCCATCAATTAAACAAGGTCGCTTGGCAGGACCCAGGGGAAGAGCCTTCTCTGTGGTGGCCCTGGCCCTCTAGAACCAACTCCCCCCAGAGATTAGAATTGCCCCCACCCTCCTTGCCTTTCGTAAGCTGCTTAAAACCCACCTCTGCCGCCAGGCATGGGGGAATTGAGATACTCTTTCCCCCTAGGCCTTTACAATTTTATGCATGGTATGTCTGTATGTATGTTTGTTTTTTATAATAATGTGCTTTTAACTGGTAGTATTGGATTATTATTATTATATGCTGTTTTATTATTGCTGTTAGCCACCTAGAGTCTCCGGAGAGGGGCGGCATACAAATCCAATAAATACAAATACAATAGAAATACAAAGTCTGCTTTATTAAAAACAAGAATTATTTTAAAATAGTAAGCTCTAATGTAGTGGTTCTCAACCTGAGGGTCGGTACCCCTTTGAGGGTCGAATGACTGTTTCACATGGCTCTCCTAAGACCATGGGAAAAAACAAATTTCCCATAGTGTTAGGAACTAAAGCTTCTATTCTGGCACCTTGGAATATATTTTTACAATCCGACCAATCAGGTTTTTACAGCGGGGGTGTCACTCTAACCTTCTGCCAATCGGCTTAAAGCTCTGTTGGGAGAATTGGCACTAGACTTATGGTTGGGATCACCACAACATGAGGAACTGTATTAAGGGGTCGTGACATTCGAAAGGTTGAGAACCACTGCTCGAATGTAATGTAAGATGTAATGTAATTTAATGTGCCAAGAAAGAAGTAGATTTTTGGTGTGGGGGTGGGGACTGCTATTTAGTAGCCATTTAGGTATTTGTAGCATTCCCTAATTTTAAGATATACTTAAGGAATTTGAGATTTTATTTCATGATGTAGTGTTTCTGAAAATAAAATGCAAGGAAACTTAAAGTCTTCAATTCTCTTTAGATATTTTGAAGATGGAAATCACTGACTAGGGAGAATTTCAAAAGTGGATTTGACATTTTACTCTTCAAGCATTTCCATTAATCTTTTAGTTATACTGTACATTTGGAAAGAACACTGAGGGTTTTGCAAAAATGTCTTTGGCATCAGAGACACCATACTTTAGAACAAAATTAATTATTGAAATGTTATTTGGTTTATTAGAGGAAGTATTGGTCTTTTCCCAACACAAATAGATTTTTATATGCATAAATATAAGAAATCAATATTTAGATAGCCAATTTTGAAAAAAACATTTTCTTCCTGAAAGGTGTGTAACAAACATAAGCACAAAAATAAACACAATTCATACTTGAACAGTCACTAATTAAAGAATGAGTTAAACTACAATTTCTTACTGATAGTTCTGCAAAAATGATTCCTAATATAGATTGTCTGTGTGGAGTCAAATGTGGATTCACAATCCATTATGGAATTGAGTTTACAAAGTGCCATGACCATGTGTGGGTGATTTACTCTCAGTCATCTGAGCAAATATTTTGACCACCAAAACTACCCATTATTAAGATTAGGAGAACAGAGCAGGAATTTGCTCTTCATCTGGAATTTTGAAGAATATGATCTTACATTAATCAAATTACCATATTCTTCTCAGCTGCAAAACTATGTTTACCAATTTCCTAACAAGTCACAATTAAGACATAGTTTAAAACCTTATATTCATGTACAGTATTTTTGAATTAGAAACAATGGCTAGTTGAGGCTTCTTTGTTTTCTATTACTTCACAGTGAAGAATGAAGGAAATGTATACTGTACATTGTCAAAAAATATACAGTTTGTTAAGACAAGTTGCAATAATCCAACTTTCCAAATTCCTTTTACTTCTTCTAGGGTGTCTTGTTGTTAAAATATAAAAAAATCTGTAATTTTAGAATTGAGAATGGAAGGAGCAGAAAATGTGGAAAAGATGAAACTTAAGATTTATAATAAAACTACTGCCAAGTTCAATTTTCTTCTACAAACAGCACAGTACTATAAAATGGTCTGAAGTACTGGAAATTCTGCAGCAGAAGACAATCTGCAAAACATCAGAAGATTTTGCAAACATGTGGTAATGTTTTTCCTTATATTATAAAAGTGAACTAGCTATTGCATTCAGCACATCTGTACCAACTTTTTTAAAAAAAAAATCACATCATTAAATGTTTCTTTATCAGATTGAAAATCTCTTTCCCCCCACTGATCCTGTAAACAATAACTGGACTTCCCTTGTTTTGAAAAGAAAACAATAAACAGTGATTAGTAAAGTAATAAATCAATAGGACAGCATGCCTGTTTTGGTGTTAAAATATGCTGCCTTGGTATGAATATGCACCTAGAAAGAAAATCAGTGCTTAATATATAGTATATCTTCATACAAAATCACAGAAAGGTCTTAACTGATTTTTGGAGCATCTTTATTAAAGACATATATTGGTTTCCAGTTCTAAAAAGCATTTTCTTATGAATAGGTTCTATCGAAGGTAATAAATTCTATTAGAGGGCGTGCACAGCATTGTGCCTTCTGTCTCTGTCTTACTGTCCTTTGTCCAAATTTACCTGTACCTACTTTGCTTATGTTTATGTTTATATCAATACCTACTATCTTGTACATGTTTTTGACAAATAAAATAAAATAAATAGATCTTGGTTGAAGGAGACTGTATTACCACTTTTATCTTCAGGTATATATATTGTGTTGCAACTTTTTGCCTCGATTTAGCTAAAATTTTAAACCACAATTGCTTACATGGCTTTTCCTAACAAGCATTTTACACCATGATCTTATTATAATGAATGGCCCATTTAAGATTAATATTACTTTATCTGGGTATTTCATATGAAGGCTGGATTTAAAACAAAGCGGCCTACTTATTGATTCGTCATACCTGTGTGACACCCTCTCACACACTAACACATAGTTTTTGGATGTCTTGACAAACAAACACAATTGAGCTCAACTTTCTGTTGCTAAGCAAACCAGTTGTTAAGTCAGTTTTACAGCATTTTATGGTCTTTCTTGACACATTTGTTAAATGAATCACTCCAATTGTTACCATCGACTTAGCCTGTCAGAAAGTTGCAGAAGATTATCACATGATCCCGGGACACTTCAACCATCATAAATATATGCACATTATAAAGCGGCTGAATTTTGATCACATGACCATGGGAATGTTGCAATGGCCCTGTGAAAAATGTAAGTCCCTTTTTTTCAGTGATGTTGTAACTTCCAAGGATCACTAAACAAATGGTTGTAAGTCGAGGACTATTTTTAGATCAAGGCAAATTTTTTCTTTAAAAAAGTAAAAATACAATAAGGTCAGCACTTTTTTTTCCCTGATGGGGCTCTATCAGATAGCGAGTTTAAATTAAAATCTGTATAAAAACAGAAAGAAAATTAAAAAAGCCAAAAGGGGTCCTGTGTATACATAAAAAAAATAGGTGGAGTTTAAAAAACATAAAAATAGCTCAAGATATTCAGTGAAATATGAAATTGGAAAAAGATAACTGCTTAGATCACTGCTTATTCTTTTTGATCATTACATTGCAAAAAACCCTCTCTATAGTAGAGGTAGGTGCCCAACCGGTTCAGACCGGTTCAGCGTGAATTTCCGTTTCCTTATTTACTTATTCATTCATTCATTCATTCATTCATTCATTCATTCATTCATTCATTCATTCATTCATTCATTCATTCATTCATTTATTTATTTATTGTTAGAGTTGAAAGGGACCATGAAGGACATCAAGTTCAACCCCCCTGCCCAAGCAGGAACCCTATAGCACACCAGTCAAGTGGCAGTTCAATCTTCTCTTTAAAATGTCCAGAGTGTTGGAGTTCACAATGTCCACTGGTAGGTTGTTCCATTGGTTGATCGCTCTGACCGTCAGGAAGTTCCTCCTTATCTCCATGTTGAATCTCTCCTTGGTCAGCTTCCAGCCATTGTTCCTCGTCCGGCCCTCTGATGCCCTGGAGAATAAAGTGATCCTCTCCTCTCTGTCACATCCCCTCGTATACTTGTAGACTGCTATCATGTCCGCTCTGGCCCTCCTTTTCTCTAGGCTACCCATTCCCAGTTCCCTCAGTCTCTCTTGGTAAGTGTTGGTTTCCAGTCCCTTAATCATCTTGGTTGCTCTTTTTTGCACCTTCTCCAGAGTTTCAATGTCTCTTTTGAAGTGTGGTGACCAGAACTGAATACAGTACAGTACTTATATACCACCATTGATGACCTCATAAGTATCTTCCAGCTCCATAGATATTTGAGATCTGGAGCCTGATCTGGAGATGGAAGTATATCTGCATAGGATTCTCTCTATGACATAACATCAAGGAAATTGGAAAAATAATTTAGAAGGTAGACAATTGTGTTCTGTATATAATATTAAGAGAAGTAACATAATTTTCACTTTCTGAATTAATTGTCTAGAATTAATATAAATACAGTGGTACATCTATCTAAGAATGCCTCTACTTACACACTTTTCTAGATAAGAACTGGGTGTTCAAGATTATTTTGCCTCTTCTCAGGAACCATTTTCCACTTACAAACCCGAGCCTCCGAAACTGTAACAGGAAAAGGCAGTGAGAAGCCTCTGTGGGGCCTCTCTAAGAATCTCCTGGGAGAAAACAGGGCTGGAAAAGGTGAGGAGAAGCCTCCGTGTGGCCTCTCTAGGAATATCCTGAGAGGAAACAGGACCAGAAAAAGTGAGGAGAAGCCTCCATGGGGCCTCTCTAGGAATCTCCTGGGAGGAAACAGGGCCTACACCCTCACTGTGGTTTCCCCAATCACAAACATTATTTGCTTTTATATTGATTCCTATGGGAAAAATTGCTTCTTCTTACAAACTTTTATACTTAAGAACCTGGTCATGGAACGAATTAAGTTCATAAATAGAGGTACCATTGTATATCAAAATGCAGGATTTTTTAAGATTGCCTGGTTTTATACATTCTATGATGAACCTTACCATCACAGCATCCAGTTCTTTGGGGAAATAGGTGCTATTTTAGGAAGTACAGATGGCGCGCAGAACCCTCTCTGTGGACATGCGAGCTGTCACCCTAGCTCAGCTCCATTGTGCCAGAGAGCGCACCTCCCACTGGTTAGCTGGTTTTTGAGTCTCTGCCATGCATGTGTGGGTGGGTGGGTGCAAGCAGGAGATGCACAGACATGTGCAGGGTGAACACATAGGGGTTATGTGCACATGCATAGGGATGGGGCACATGTGGGGGGTCCACACATTCATGCACAGAGTCACACACTCATATGCAGGGGTATACATGGAGGAGTCATGCGTGCATGTTTGGGCATGGGGTGCACAGGGGGACTCACGTGTGCATTGCCTTATGGATGCGTGCACTCGCAATTTCAGCCTTCAGTGAAAAAGTTACCCATCACTGTTCTATAAAATGTCTTGTGTTTATAAGCAAATGTGTGAAGGTTCACTCCATAATATTGCTGTCATTTTGTGATGCCAGTGGTATCATTCCAGAGCATTTCATTACAGGCTGAATGGCACAAATGCTCATTGGAAATAATAATTACTGTAGTTTATAGAAATTGCATTAAGATGGCAATGATGGGTCATCCTATTGTACTTTTGAATACCATTTCCAGACCGAGCGTGGCATTATTTTCCCCCTCAGAGATTATGCAAAATGAAATTGACATTTAGAAGGTTTGTTATGGCACTGGCTCCCAAATTAAAGCTACATTGCATATTTTCCTTACAAATCAGAAACAACACATTCAATTTGATTAAAAGATGGGTAGTAGGAAAAAAAACCCAGGGAATAGTTAAATTTGACTTTGAAATGACAATTCTTTATCTTTGTGATAATCAGTAGTGCAAGTATGAAAAAAGAATTTATTGACGCTTGGTTGTTGTATATAATGGCCTATAGACAGAACACAGAAATGATTTAATAAGTTCTATGAAAAGTCAATTTGCATGGGATCAGCACCCAGCCTATAAAGGGCGGTAATGGATTGTTATCTTGATTTTATACCACTTGACATCAGATTACAATACACTGAATAAATGTTAACCTATAATCCCTTTAGTAAAAGCTAGCATTGTTTGTCTTCCCTTGTAGAGACCACATTGATTTTCTTTTATTGGATGCTCAGGCACTGCACCTCAGATTGATTACTTTGAATTAAATGCATAGTGAACATTTTTATTATTCCAAAACAGCATTCCTAACATTAAAGCACTCCCTTTCTGATCTCCTTTCTACAAGCACTTAACCCTAAACACACGTCTCTCTTTTAATTTGTATTTTCTTAGATTTCTCATTTTGTTTCCATGCAGCAGTGATGCTGACCCCTTGCTCTTCCCCTACGACCCTTGACCCTGAGACATCTGACCAGTGAACACTCTTGGGGGAGGGGATAAATTAATAGAAAGTCTGCTTGTTAATTGCATAAGAGAAAAGCCAAAGAATTCATCACCTCAGTCATGGCCATTGCTTTCCTTTGACCCTTTCTCCCACAAGACTTTTGCTGGTGGTCACATCTGTGGTTTTCCTATACCTTCCATATTTGCCCTATAATTATTCAGCATCAAACCTTATTAATCAAATCGATGCTGTGTTTTAAATGGAAATTGCAGGATTAATACAGGCATTCATTTCATCCTGAAAATCTTGATGGCTTTAGCACATGGAATCCAATTGGATATAAAAGATGGGATGTAGAGACTTGATTGAATTAGGAGAGCCATGCTGCACATTAAATTACATATGCCAGCAGGGGTCTATGCTTTTATAGGGCTATAGTACTGATGGGTGAAGATGTCACATGACCTCTTGTGTGTTTTGTGTTTTTTTGCTTCCTACTTGCATTGCTTTTAAAATCAGCATGAATTTAGTAGCTTATAATAATTATCTTTATTATATTAAGATGAAAAAGAATAAAATTAACCTACCTTAAAGTAATAAGATTGTATTCTTTATGATTATAGAAGAAGTCATGCAATTAATAAGCTCCTGAGCTCATTCTTCATTAGGAATGGCAATAAATGTATAACAACAAATTAAGATGCCACGTTGGCCTAAACTTTTTGTTTAGCCACCACGCTTACATTATTATCCCTCAATCTGTACATCTTCATACATTTGTTATTGTCAGGATGAAGAAGTATACAATTTAAATTCCTTGGAGATAATAAATTATTTTATGGGGTTTTTTTTCTGGTACTGCCCAATATTCAGAATTGGTCTATGGTTAAGCATGAAATACAACCGCAGACAATGGGAGGAACTCAGTTCTGAAGATAGGGTTTCAGAATCACCTGGCCATTCTGAATCTGAGAAGTCAATTGAATCTTGCTGGGTAAGAACTCTTTTTCTTGGGTGGCTTGATCTGCAACAAAAGAATGCTCCGGATGGCATAGAACAAGGTTCTATTGATGAGACACTGCTGGATGCACGGGTTTAAATGTCCATTTACAGTAGTGCCATACAAAGTAATGGTGACCACTGTAATATGTAATATGAGAATGATATAGATGTAGATGTAGATAGAGATATAGATAGATGACAGATAGACAGACAGACAGACAGATAGACAGACATCTTGTATGTATGTATGCATGTATGTATGTATGTTTGTATGTATGTATTTTTTGTATGTATGCATGCATAGATTAAGCATATAATTAAATAAGTAAGAACTTATAATGATTTGAACATATCAATTTGAATGTTAACTGTATGCATATATGAGTGAACATTTAGAAATAAATATGACAGCGTTTTCTTTTTTAAGTTATACCAAATAAGCGAATTTTTAAAAAAATCTATAACATGATAATGATATATAGAATGTAATAGTTTAAAAATAACATAAATATAGGGTATTTTTGCAATATTATAAATTTTAAAGTGTTATTTTTTATATTTTAATATTAGTTTAAGTATTTGATATTTTTATAGATAAGAAAATTAATTAACATAAAGAATACAGAGTTAAATCTAACAAGAACATAGTATATGTATGTTATATTTCTGCATTGATCTGACTATAGTTAGTTGGGGTTTTTTTGTATTAGTTAGACTTCTGCGATAAGAGGAGCAATGGTAGCTCCCTAAGTGTTAAATGTTGTTTGTGTTTGTTTGTCTAATGAAAAATAGTAAAAAAATATTCAAAAAAAAAAAGCATATATGGACCAACTAAAATGTGTAGGTGATCTTCAAGGGCAGTGTCATGTAATGCTAATGACAGTGGTATCTTGTTACATGTAGGCCATAACTGGCCCACTAATCAAACCTGGTCATGGTCTTTCCCTGTTCTTTGAGCAGGAGCTATATATCCAAGAGTACACCCTGCTTTTTACTGGGTACCACAAACCGATCAAGTGCCAAAGATAGTCCCACTCTTAGCTTGGCTTCACTTATCTTTTTTTTTAACCACCAGAACAGAGATCTACAATATCTGATGGTTGACACTGATCTGGGATCTTAGGAATAGCAACAACGATAGCACTTAGATTTATATAATGGTTCATCGTGCTTTGTACCTCCCTAAGTGCAGCAATCTAGGTCCTCATTTTATTGACTTTGGAAGGATGGAAGACTCATGCAATCTTGAGCTGGTGAGATTTGAACTGCTGAACTGTTGGCAATCAACAGTCAGCAGAATTAGCTTTCAATACTGCACTCTAACTACCATGCTGGTAGTTAGTGGTAGTTGTTGGGGACAGAGCCAGCCAACTACATAATAATATATAGTATATACTAATAATACAGCAGGTAGAGTGCTGTACTGCAGGCCACTAAAGCTGACTGTAGATCTTTAGGTCAGCGGTTCAAATCTCATCACCGGCTCAAGGTTGATTCAGCCTTCCATCCTTCCGAGGTGGCTAAAATGGAATTTGGACAGAGCATCAGAGAAATGGATCTAAGAGAAAAATAAATAGGTTACAATAGAAACAACAAACCATTGGAACAAGAATATTGTAGGCCTAGCTACTCAGTTGATAAACTTGTTTATCAATGCACCATTTCAGATTTCAAATAAGGCTCATATATATTAGGCTCTTAACCCTGCTGTTCTGTTCGAAAAAAGTTCCTAATGTTATGTTCCCGGGTCACCCTGACCCGGACCGAAAACTCTTCATTTGCAGTGCTTATGTTTGGTCTTTTTGAAAGCTTTTTTCACCTGGAAACATGTTTGAACATTTCTGCACACAATGGAATGAAAATTGAACTGAAAAAATTAATCCTTATTGGTTTATTTTGCACATAAATGTGCCTCCCCCCCCGTTTTTGTGAAAGTTTTTTCAATTTATGGATAGTTTTGCTTGCAAAATCCATTCTATTTTACTAAAGTTGGTGTGGGATTGGTAGCTTGAACATTTCTGCACACAATGATATGAAAATTGAACTGAGAAAATTAATCCTTATTGGTTTATTTTGCTCATAAATGGGCCCCCATACTTATACTCAAATAGGCTTATACTCGAGTAGGCTTATACTCGAGTATAAAATGATATGGTCTTATATTCAAAAATAAACCAATAAGAATCATTTTTTTTCAGTTCATTTCTATTTTTCTTATGTTTAGGATTGTTCAATTTAGTATATCAAAACTTTTGAGTTTATTGATAATTTTGCCTGCAAAATGCATTCTATTTTACTATTCTATTTTGGTGTGGGATTGGTAGCTTGAACCTTTCTGAACATAATGATATGAAAATTAAACTGAAAAAATGATCCTTATTGGTTTATTTTGCTCATAAATGGGCCCCCATGCTTATACTCAAATAGGCTTATACTCGAGTAGGCTTATACTCGAGTATAAAACAATAAACCAATAAGAGTCATTTTTTTCAGTTCATTTATATTTTTCTTATGTTCAGGATTGTTCAATTTAGTATATCAAACCTTTTGGGGGAAAATTCCTTAGGGATTTGTAGCCTTAAAAAATATAAATTGACACGAAATTCAAAAAGGATGGGGGGAGGGGCTTTTTGATCAAAATAAAAATATAAGTCTCAATTTTTCCAGTTCAATTTTCATATCATTATGTTCATAAATGTTCTAACTAGTTTTCCAGTGGAAAAAGTTTTCAAAAAGACCAAATTCAAGTACCTAAAAAAAATCATTTTGATCCGGGTCTATATGACCCGAACAGAGTAAATGTGACTTTTTTTTTGCCAAGAAAAAATTTTTTCCCCCACCCCCACAAATATTTTTTTGATGATCAGCATTGTTAAATTGAGTAAATGAATGCGTAAGATTTTAAAGAATATTTCGGATTTGGAGCATAAAAAAATAAAAAGTGAAAATTGTTGCAAGCAGCCAGGGGGGGGGGGAGGCCTTATTTCTGATGTTAAAAAAACAGTAAGAATCATTTTTTTCAGTTCCTTTATATTTTTCTTATATTCAGAAATGTTCAAGGTACCATTCCCACACCAACTCCAGTAAAATAGACTGCATTTTGCAAGCAAAACTATCCATAAATTGAAAAAACTTTCACAAAAACGGGGGAGGAGGCACATTTATGTGCAAAATAAACCAATAAGGATTAATTTTTTCATTTCAATTTTCATATCATTGTGTGCAGAAATGTTCAGACTACTTTCCAAGTGAAAAAAGTTTTCAAATTGACCAAACATAAGCACTTCAAATGAAGAGTTTTCGGTCCGGGTCGTATGTGACCCGAACATAACATTAGGAACTTTTTTTGCCCAGCAAAAACTAAGCCCCCCACCCCCCCAAAAAAATTCTCATAGAGAGAACCCCTGAAATGATGAAAAGTCATGAAATTTCAAGTTTCAGATATGCAGGGAAAAATTTTTACAGGGACTCAAACTTGGCTTCGGGTCACATACGACCCGAACAGAACAGCAGGGTTAAACAAACAATCATTATGTATAGAAAATTGAATAGGGAACAAATAGAGAATAAAAAGGAACATTTGCAAGATGCAACTGGGCTTTCTTGTTTTCCTTTGAAGATGTTTTGCTTCTCATCCAAGAAAATTATTCCGCTCTGATCTGAGCTGATCTGGGTGCAGCACTGCAGGCTATTTCAGCTAACTGCTAACTGTAGTTCAGCCGTTCAGATCTCACCACTGGCTCAAGGTTGACTAAGCCTCCAATCCTTCTGATCTGGGTAAAATGAGGACCCAGATGGTTGGGGGCAATATGCTGATTCTGTAAACAGCTTAGAGAGGGCTGTAAAAGCACTATGAAGCCCTATATAAGTCTGAGTGCTATTGTTATTGCTAAGTGAAACATGTTTAAGAAAAACCAGAACGTCCAGTTGCCTCTTGACAAAGTACCTTTGGGACAACCATGACCTGGATGACTGAGAATCTCCATAGACAAAGAGAAACATTGTTAATGTGAATGTATTTTATAATTAACCAGATTTTTAAATCATATCTAAATGAGTTGTTCTGCTCTATTATTCAAAGGCTATATGCTAATGTGTTCTGCTGGGCTCTCTGGTAGGAGCCTCACGAAAATTCAAGGGTACAAATTTCAGACACACACACGTTTGAAAATTCAAAACAGTGTTCTTTATCACAAAAGTCAAAATAAACTAAGCACTCTTTTTGTATTGCAAAGAGCACTCATCCCAAAACAACCGGTAGTCTGTACAATTTCCCTTAAGCAGTCATTAAGTTCTTAGCTAGCAGCTGTGAAGAAACTTCACACCCCTTCTTCTTCCAATGAAGTGAGACACACACACACACACACGTGTTGCTCTGCTTTGGTTTCAAAGGCGTGAAAAATCAACAAACAAAGTCCAGAAAACAACAACACAGGATTCCTGAAGAACTGCGATCAGATACTCTTTCACAATGGCCAAACCCACACGCTGCTATTTATAGAAGCAGCCCTAATTACTGGAGCCCCACCCAACTACAGGTTGCCTCCTTTTCTCTTGTAATAATCCTTCAGTTGTTGTCTCCTATGCATCACTCTATGCATGTGTGGATGTGTCATTAATTCTTGTTCAGAATCCAAGGATGATACAGATGATTGATGTCATCCTGGGCTGTCTGCCAAACTCCCCTCTTCCCTGGCACTCATGCTTCCTTGGTCAGAGGAGGCTTCATCGGCAGATTCCATCGGGAGCAAAACAGGCCTGCGGCCTGTGGATGTCTTTCCCACATCCACCTGCACATTCCTTGGGGCAGGAGCTGGGCCAGAGCTAACCACAACACTAATGAGGAGTACATAGCACCTTGATTTGGTCATCCAGTAAGAACAATGATTGAGAGGAATTGACGTAGTGAGCTTCTCTATGTTGCATGCTGTCCAGAGTGAATTGATTGTGAAATGGGTATCTATATAAATAAACAAATAAATTCTGAGTCCTTTGGGAATGGGTGACATAGAAGTTGAATAAATAAATATTTTGGCACTGAAGGTACATTAAAAGCAAATTTTCACAGGCACTTTTGTTACGGAGAAAATCAAAAGGACAAACATGCCCTAATTTCATAAGAAACCTTTTTAGAGAAAAAATAATCCATACTCACCTTAAAATAAAAAAACCCTCCTTATTTCAAGAAATGTACTGTATGGATTCCAGAATAGAATAATACTGTACCCTGAAAGTTTAGACCTGCTGATATCTTATAGCAGCTCCTTAGCTTGTCCTGGACATCTCAACAAACACTTGAAATGCTACCAAACCCAAAGCCGCCACTTCACATGATTTATGATGTCATTAATGTCAAGCTATCAGTGGACAAGAGTAAAAGAGACAACAGCAAAGCTGACTAAAAACAAATAGTTTTGATTAAACTCAAGGACATTCAGTACAGCTTTCAGCAAAAAGACATTCATCATTTCCAAAGCTGACCTTGTTTTGTTTTGTTTTTTCCTTATCCCAAATGCAAACATAATACATGTTGGAATTTCAGCACTACTTTGAAATGGGCTATAATAATGTTGCCTTTTAAAAGAAGCAGTTTAATGAAGAACAGCTTCAGCAGTTTGATAATAGGGTGAATTCAGTCTGTAATAATAGTTCCACCCTTCTCTTCCCACCGCCCTAATTTTCCATCCTTTTTTAAGTTCTATTTTTATTCTTAGCTTCCTAAGAAATGTTTGCAATTTCCTCCATAATTGACTTATTTTGAATTCTTGGAGGGAGATAATATTGGGGACATGATACTTAATTATTCACAAGTGCTTAATACCTCATCACTTAAGTCTAATGGAAAAGCAGTTAGTTCAGAAAAGCAACAATAGTTTTTTTTAAAAAAATCCTGTTTTCAAGGAGGAATTTTCTACACATCAAGCAACTATTATAACTACTGTGCCACTTAGAAAGATCTGTAAGAGAAGGTATCACAGATTGCCTTTGAAGGAAAATTGGGAAAACCAGGAGAAGGAAGAATGAATGCCTTGCTGCAATAGTCAATCCAAATGCAGGGACTTTTCCTAATATGAAGCTGGATACCAGTGCTTTGATGGGAAACTATATGATCGGGCATGATGCATTGACACTTAAAGCTTGAAAATTTATTCAGAATGTGTAACTCCTAAGCATCAGAGGGTGTTAATGTAAGGCAGCTGGCAGTAGGACCAGAGTTCTTTTCAGGTGGGAAGAGGGAGTAGAATGTCTAAACTCCCAGCCCATAGGCCAGATGAGTCATGTGCTGGCTACACCAACACCCCGTTTAGCAAAGGGGTAGCATCAAAGCATGTAAATATAAGGTAGCTGACAGTTGGAACAGAGTTCTTTTCAGGTGGGGAGGGAGAGTAGAACTTAGGATCAGAGTGTGTTATTATACTGTATAAGAAATACTAATGATCTGAGGGTCATTTCACAAAGTCCTTTCTTAGCGAGCACCTAGAAGCTAAGAGAAACATACGTGCCAAGTTTCAAATTCTGGAGATTTTGTGATGAGTGGTATTTGGCTTTTATATAGAGAGATTGCAAAACTGGAACTAACACAAATCAGAAACATACTGCTACTACGAAAGTAATAACCAAACTTCTTATAACTGTGTAAAAAATTCATTCAGATGATCATATATATATATTACACAGCCTAGAACATCAGAAAAAGGAAACTGACCACAGCAACTTCCACCCAAATGGACACCCATGTTAAAAAGTGCCTGACCTTTCAGTCCACTACAGCACAACCAATGAAAGTTATGAAAGGGATACATCCCAGAAAAAATCTACAGACTGTTACAACAAAAGATATCACCTAAGCATACAAATCAACAAAAGCTCCCAAAAACATATTCATTAAACCAAAAGACCCAGTAGCTTAACAAGAAAGAATACAAGTCATCTGCAACGTATGTGCATCTTCTGCTGCATGAATCCCAGCGGCCGATTAGGTCCCACAGAGTTGGCCTTCTCCATGTCCCGTTGACTAAACAATGCCGTCTGGGAAGAGCCTTCTCTGTGGCGGCCCCGGCCCTCTGGAATCTACTCCGCCCGGAGATTCGAACTGCCCCCACCCTCCTTGACTTCCGCAAGATGTTGAAGACTCATTTATGTCACCAGGCATGGGGGAACTAATCCCCCCCTTCTGACTTGTAGCATTTGTGTGTGGTGTGATTGTGTAGCTTTGATTGTTTTTAGTAATAATGGGTTTTAACTTGTTCTTTTTAATATTAGATTTGTATTACATTGTATTGTTGGTATTGTTGTGAGCCACCCCAAGTCTTCTGAGAGGGGTGGCAAAAAATCTAATAAACAACGACAACGACAACGACAACGACAACGACAACGACAACGACAACGACAACGACAACGACAACGACAACGACAACGATAACGATAACAATAACAATAACAATAACAATAACAATAACAATAACAATAACAATAACAATAACAACAATAACAATATATTTGCAGAATCTGCCAAAAAGAGGGGACAGTTGAACTTATAGGTCATCCTTCTCCTAGTGGACTCAGGGCGGCTTACAGTAATAAAATCATAACAAAGATTAAAATACTCTATAAATAGAATAAAAGCAAATAAGCAAATAAAAATAAAATCCAGTATAAATAACATTCAGTCATCCCTCATTCATACTACTGGCTGGAGCAGAAACTATTGCTCTCAGACCCAGGCCTGCTGGCATAAGTGTGTTTTCAACACTTTGCGAAAGGCGAGGAGAGTGGGGGCTGTACAAATCTCTGGAGGGAGTTTGTTCCAGAGGACCAGGGCCACAACAGAGAAGGCTCTTCCCCACATTGCTTGGCTGACAGCACCCAGAGAAGGTCAACTATTTGCAATCTAATCAGTCGCTGGGACATGTGAGCCAGAAGATGTTCCATAGATGTTCTATATATTTCGGCCTTATTCTGGCCTCATCAGCTAGCCATACCCTCACTGGGACTTGAACTTGCAGCCTTTGCCTTGTAAGGCAGATAATAATAATAATAATAATAATAATAATAATAATAATAATAATAATAATAATATTATTATTATTATTATTATTATTATTATTATTATTATTATTATTATGTCAGTACAACACAGCAAATGAGGTCACTATGCTGTATTTCGTATTTCATCACCAGTCGGGCGCTTCCCAAGCACCTAGGACTGCGTGATGTAGCGGTGAATTATGTTTGCCGATCCCAGTAAAGTGGCCTTTTGCAATTGACAGATGGAGATTTTGTCAATTCCAATGGTTTTCAAATGTCCGCTGAGATCCTTTGGCACTGCGCCCAGCGTGCCAAGTACCACTGGGACCACTTTCACTGGCTTATGCCAGAGTCATTGCAGCTCGATTTTTAGATTTTCGTATTATTATTATTATTATTATTATTATTATTATTATTATTATTATTATTATTATTATTTTGTAAAGATTGTAACAGCGACTATGTAAGCCAGACAGGCAGAAAACTGGAAGAGAGCATCCTTGAGCCACTAACTAGCAGTCAGAGCCCATGATGAAAGCTCCTTAATTTCACAATATAAACACAGACTTTCAACTGGGTTGAGACATATTGAACCTATGGCATGCATACCGTCTCAGTACCCTCCATTTCCCTAATTCAGCTGCACCGTGCATATGGGCATGCCTCCTGCCAGCTACCTGGTTGTCAGATCTCTGCCAAGCAAGCGTGTGGAGCAGAGCATGTGCAGGGACTGAGATATGTGTGGTTGGACATGCACACATTCCCAAGGGTGGAGGCATGTGCAGGGACACACATGCATGCATGGGAGTGGGGCATGCAGGAGGCATTTCTGAAGATATTAACATTATTTTAATTTGGTTCTATTAGCCTTAAATCAAGTCCTAACTTTTCAACCATAGGTAAAAGTTCCCCACACACTAGTCGTTCCTGACTCTAGGAGGCAGTGCTAATCTCCATTTCAAAGCCAAAGAGCTACTGCTGTCGGAAGACATCTCCATGGTCATGTGGCCAGCATGACTAAATGCCGAAGGAGCAAGGAAAGCTGTTGCCTTCCCACCAAAGGTGATCCCTATTTTTCTACTTTCATTTTTATATGCTTTCGAACTGCTAGGTTGGCAGAATCTGAGAGGAGTAACAAGAGCTCATTCCATTATGTGGCTATAGGGATTTGAACTGCCGAACCTTCTGATCAAAACGCTCAGTGTTTTAGCCACTGAGCCACCACATCCTTTTTCAATCATAGAAATAGAAGGAGTCTAAACAATGTCATTTGGCGGGACCCAGGAGAAGAGCCTTCTCTGTGGCGGCCCCGACCCTCTGGAACCAGCTCCCCCCCAGATATCAGAGTTGCCCCCACCCTCCTTGCCTTTCGCAAGCTCCTTAAAACCCACCTCTGTCGTCAGGCATGGGGGAATTGAAATTTTTCCCTTCCCCCTAGCTTATAGAATTTATACATAGTATGCTTGTTTGTATGATTGGTCTTTTAAATTGGGGGTTTTTTAGATTATTTTTAAATATTAGATTTGTTACATTGTTTACTTTGTTGTTGTTAGCCGCCCCGAGTCTTCGGAGAGGGGCGGCATACAAATCTAATAAATAAAATAAATAAATAAAATAAAATAAGTCTTAGAAAATAATTTTCTAATATTTTTCATGGTATACTGAATTTAAAAAATACTTCTTGATGCAGACACTCTAACTTAGATGCATTTAATGTGATTTAATGGAGTGGGGAGGTTGATCTCTACAATCATCTGAAAGCACTGAGGTGAAGATGAACTTGGATTCCTCCCCACTCACTATCTCAGCTAACCTCATCGATGCAAAGTTTTGTAAGATAGAGTGAAAAAGGACTTCTAATATCTGCATCATACATAAAATACATTAACGTCTTGGGTGGAAATATTTATTTATGTCGCAAGGTTGAGATTTCTGCTAAGCACAAACATAGATGTGAGCATTTTTTGTTTTACCAACACTAAAATGAATATAGGGAATTCCCAAGTTATCCAGCTTTCCTCGGCGAGCCATACAGGTGTAAAGCACTTTTTACTACCAGACTATGATTGACAGAAACATCACAGAACTACTGGGAAACAGCTTAGACCAGAATGATCAGAAATGAGATATGACTAAATTAGAAGAAAAAATTGGTTATTATCGTTCAGGATACAATAATAAAATAATTATATTTCAATTATTTATGTTGTAGCCAAGGTTTATATTCAGCTTATCCAGTTTCTAGAGAGATTATTCCAAAAACCAACCATCTCCCAGTTCAGCCTTTTCATTACAAAGACTTTTTCTTAGGCTTGCAACCCAAAGCTTTACTTCTAAAATTAGTTCTATTTACCCCGATGAAGAAAAACTTTCTGCTTAAGAGTTTTTATGGGAAAAAGACAGGCTGTATTATGAGTATTAACTGTGCATGAGAACATTTGTAATATCACCCTTGGAGAATAATAAACAGATACTAGAGATTGAAATTCTGACATAGTTTACAGAACAATAATCCAAACATCTGTTATAATGACAAGGGATTTGAGCAGAAGAGAGAATACATGGGAAAGCTATGCTACTTTTAGGATAGTTATAACATTAAATCAAAGTGCTACAGCTCAAGGCAGCTTGCTGCTAATATAAACAATTTTCTACATATTCCTGGGCTACAAGCCAGAACTCAGGATTCAGTTACAAGCAGGAGGTCAAGAGGGAATCAGCAGTATGAAATTACCGTATATGAATCAAAAGAATAAATGGATAATTAAGAATAAGAACAAATTAGAAGATATACTCTCCCTTAATTCATCCAACACATTTGTTGGGTAACTCCATGGCCTGAATATGTTGTCAGATCAGCAGAGGCTTTAATAAATTATTCCTTAAATGTGACAATCAAAGATTTTATCTTACTTTTTTCACAAGCAAGCTTGCTAAATCACCTTACTGTGTGCATTTCGTTCCATGCAACTATCCAACATCTGAGGACAATTATGAAGATAAATATTTAATCATGTCATTAGCTAAGGAGAAAAACAAATAGGAACTGGCAGTAGAAATTGTGCCTTCTCTCTTATGCCATAGAAAAACCACACGTTTCTATCAGTTCAGGACTTTTCCTTGCCAAAAATGGGCATTTTATATTACTGTTCGCATTTCTAATTAATAAAGGTTAACCAAGTGGGGTACGTAATAAGAAAGTTCTCGTGTTTTATGGTTCTGCACCCTCATTACACCCACTGCATGCTAAGGTCTCTTGCTGGAAGATTTTTTTATGCTAGTTCCAGCTATTAGAACGTCAAAAGACATTAATACACAATATCATTTTATTCTCAATACAATATTGACACCAATTGTTTAGGAGTGATTTGATGAATGATGTTAGCACTAAGCTATTGATATTCAAAAATGCTCTAATCCCAAATTAAAGGAATGTGAAATAATCAAATGTAACAAGACAGAGCACTCCAGAAATAGCACCCGGGGGCGGGGGGATAACTTATACTCTGCCACAACCATACAACTAACTAAGTAGATTAACTAATTAGCTATTGGTTAACAAAGTCCTTTATTTTGAGGGAACCAACAAAATGTGATTAAAATGGACAAATACTGAGAAACTGGTGGGGGGGGGGGGAACCACAATAAACAACCAGATCAAATTTCTTCATTAGGCAGGGGTACTGCCCAGACAGGGTAGAATGCAGTGGGGTAGCGAAAATGGAGCTCTACCCCAGAGCACCCAATTTGCACTGAAAGATGTTGAAAGAAAATGCATAAACCACGGCCACAGTGTGGTAGTAAAAATTTTTGGTAGCCCTTCACTGGTTCTAGGCATTGCACTGAAGAAAAGAGAAGTCACAGCATCTATAGAGAAATATACTTCCTGGTTCAATTCAGAATTCTGATCAAGTCAGAATGTCCTAACGTAACTCCTCTTCTTTCCCAGGTATGACAATGGAGGTCTGGTCATTTGAGAGTAGTCTGGAATTAGTATTGCAGAATATATTCACTCTTTTTCCCCAAATGAAAAAAGGGTATTTATTGTCTTAAAATATTCTGTATTGTACTTTGTTAGCCACGTCGCACGTGGCAACTCCAAATCTCAACTAGCAAATGCTCTGTCCTACATATTGGGAAGAAGAATCTGAACTCCAAATATGAACTGAATAATCAAATTATCACAGATAATCCCCACTCGAAAGACCTTGGTATACAGTGATCCCTCGATTATCGCGAGGGTTACGTTCCAAGACCTCTCGCGATAATTGATTTTCCACAGTATAGTGGTACGGAAGTAAAAACACCATCTGCGCATGCGTGCCCTTTTTCCATGGCCGCGCATGCGCAGATGGTGGAGCCGGGGAGCAATGAAAGTGCGGAATCCAACAAAGATTGCTTTGAATGTCGGCTGCCCCTGCCCCCCCAGCGCGTCCGGTGCCCTTGCCGCTACCACCCGCCCGCCGCCCGACCCTCGCCCGCCCACCCGATCCACCCCTCTCACCGGCTTTCGGACACGGGTCCTCCTGCAGCAGCGCTGCCGAACAGATCAGCTGCTGGGCGGCCGAAGAAACCTTCCCTGGGTCTTCCCCGCCGCCCACGCAAAGGGGAAACCCCAATCTTCGGCTCCTCGCTGCTGCCGCGCTGCCGAGCAGATCAGCTGCTGGGCGGCCGAAGAAACCTTCCCTGGGTCTTCCCCACCGCCCATGCAAAGGGGAAACCCCGATCTTCGGCTCCTCGCTGCTGCCCGCCCGCCGCTCGCCTGCCCGCCCGCCCGCCGCTCGCCCACCCGCCACTCACCCGCCCGCCTGCCGCCCGCCGCTCGAGAGCAAGAGGGGGAGAGATAGAGAAAGAGAGAGAAGGAAAGAAAGAGATGAGAGAGGGAGGAAGAGAGTGTGAAAGAGGAAGAAGCAAGATAGAGAAAGAGAGAGAGAAAGAAAGATGAGAAAGGAAGGAAGAGAGTGACGTCATCAGGTGGGAAAAACCGCTGTATAGCAAAAAAACCGTGGAGTATTTTTTAATTAATATTTTTTGAAAAACCGTGGTGTAGATCGCGAAAATCAAGGGATCACTGTACTAATAACAAAAGATGTAAGTGCCAAAGCCCACTGCAACAATATAGACAAGAAAGCTTCGAGAGTTGTAAACCTAATCCTACGTAGTTTCTGCTCTGGCAATCTCACACTAGTTACCAGAGCTTACAAAACTTTTGCCAGACCCATCCTCGAATACAGCTCATCTGTTTGGAACCCATATCGCATCTCAGACATTAACACCCTTGAAAATGTCCAAAGATACTTCACCAGAAGAGCCCTTCACTCCTCCACACGAAATAGAATACCCTACGAGACTAGACTTTCAATCCTGGGCCTAGAAAGTATAGAACTAAGATGCCTTAAACAAGATCTAAGTATTGCCCATAAGATCATATGCTGCAATGTCCTGCCTGTCGGTGACTACTTCAGCTTCAACCACAACAACACAAGAGCACACAACAGATTTAAACTTAATATTAACCGCTCCAAACTTGACTGTAAAAAATATGACTTCAGTAACCGAGTTGTCGAAGCATGGAACTCATTACCGGACTCCATAGTATCATCCCCAAACCCCCAACACTTTACCCTTGGATTATCCATGGTTGACCTATCCAGATTCCTAAGAGGTCAGTAAGGGGCGAGTACAAGTGCACTAGAGTGCCTTCCGTCCCCTGTCCTATTGCTCTCCTATATCTCCTATACCTTTCTTCTACTCCTATATCTCTTCTTCTATTCTTTCATTGATATGTTCTATTCCTATATCTTCTCTTCTCTTCTTTCTTAGATATATGTTACTATGAGTATCTCCTCTATAACCTTCATCATGTATTTTATTATGTGTATATTTATATATACCCACTTAAACCCTCATTGTGTATTGGACAAAATAAAAAAATAAAAAAATAAAGAGAAGTTGGTTTTAAAAATAGGGAGTAAGAAAGTTAATAGGTATGAAAAGAACTTCAGTGTGTCAATGGGAAAGAAATGGAACAGGGCAGAAGCAAAAATGCTATAAGGACAAGAACTCACTTTATTTCACCTTAACAGATTTTTCACACCTGGAAGTTGTGGTGGAAGATGTCAGCTTGGGGTGGAAAAATAGGAACTACTTTTATACCATTGTGCTTAAAGATAACAAGGTTGTTTCACTCATGGGCTGAGATGACAAGAGGACAATGCTGTGCAACCATGTGGAAAGATGGGGGTTGTCAGAGATTGATGAAGCTCTGGAAAAATGCAAGTGGTGCCAGGACCAGAAATATATGTATCCCTATCTGCCCATCTATGTCCAGATTAATCAGTCAATGTGCCAGGTTATTTGACATTACAAGTGATGGCTACTGAGTCCTGGTATTTCGGTCTTATTATAAATTAAAGGTTTATAAGATTGCTACTTTAGTGTATTTGGTATGTCTCACAATTCCTAATTGTGGGACTTACCTTTCAAATGTATTTTTTTATTTTTTATTTATTTATTTAGTCCAATACATAATACACATTGAACAGAATAGATATGTAGTAATATAAATAAACAAAAGAATAGAAGAAAAGATATAAAAGTATGGGTGAACATATTTGAAAGGAAGAAAAGATAAATGAGATAAGGAGAGACAATTGGACAGGGGACGGAAGGCACACTGGTGCACCTATGCACGCCCCTTACTGACCTCTAAGGAACCTGGAGAAGTCAATCGTGGATAGTCTAAAGGAAAAATGTTGGGGGTTAGGGATTGACACTACTGAGTCAGGTAATGAGTTCCACGCTTCGACAACTCGGTTGCTGAAGTCATATTTTTTACAGTCAAGTTTGGAGCGGTTAATATTAATTTTGAATCTGTTGTGTGCTCTTGTGTTATTGCGATTGAAGCTGAAGTAGTCATTGACAGGTAGAACGTTGCAGCATATGATCTTGTGGGCAATACTTAGATCGTGTTTTACACATCGTAGTTCTAAGCTTTCAAGACCAAGGATTGATAGTCTGCTTTCGTAGGGAATTCTGTTTCGAGTGGAGGAGTGAATGTCTCTTCTGGTGAAGTATCTTTGGACATTTTCAAGGGTGTTGATGTCCGAGATGTGGTATGGGTTCCAGACAGATGAACTGTATTCAAGGATGGGTCTGGCAAAAGTTTTGTAGGCTCTGGTGAGTAGTGTGAGATTGCCAGAGCAGAAGCTGCGTAGGATCAGGTTAACAACTCTAGAAGCCTTTTTGGCGATATTGTTGCAGTGAGCTTTGGCACTTAGATAATTTGATATTAGTATTACAAGGTCTTTTACTGAGTGGGGGTTGGCTGTGAGATTTTGTTTATTCAGTTTATATATGAGGCTTGGATTCTTTTTGCCAATGTGGAGGGTAGAACATTTGCACTGCAAATTTCATATGAAATTTCATATGAAATGAAGAGATGCACTGCATATTTTCACAGTATCTTGGCATTTGATGGGAAAAAAAGGCATGCATGACAGCACTGATTTGAAAATAATTTGTTTTTAAATAGAAACTTTACTGTACAATTTTTAATACAGAGTTCTTTAAAAAAATAAAAAACTCAGTATTTCACCATGGTTTTTCTTTTTAAGACATCCAAGGGAAGAAAATGATATGATCAATTGGCTGTTTAGTTTGAGGCTTTTTTTAAAAAATGCATTTTTCATTCAGTTGGATTAGTACCAAAGTGTCTCTCACACAACTTTTATTAAAGCAGACTGAAAAGACAGCAGAAATAGTCATTGTTGGGACACTGGCCCAAAGCATCTCTATTTTTAAAAATGAGGCATGTCATGTCCGCAGAGACCACTTAATTTCATAGTTTTATCATTTATAATAGTTCCATTCCATTCCATTCTGCATACATATGAAACAACAGGAATTTTGATGCTTTCCTATGGTCTATGGGCTAACAATTCAGCCTCAAAACAGCTTGATTCAAATGGTTTGCTTCAAATCTGAGGACAGGCTCAGAGTACAAGAAGACCTAGACAGACTATCACAGTGGGCCCATACCAACCAAATGAGGTTCAACACCGACAAATGCAGAGTCCTCCACCTCGGCAAAAAGAACCCTAGACATACATACAGCCTGGGAGATACCCCACTCAGCAGTAGTGACTGCGAAAGAGATCTTGGAGTCTTGGTGGACAATCAACTAAACATGAGTCAGCAATGTGCAGCAGCAGCCAAAAAAGCCAACTCAATCCTAAGCTGCATCAACAGAGGAATACGCTCCAAGACCAGGGAAGTACTAATACCACTCTACTATGCCCTGGTCAGACCCCACCTGGAGTACTGCATCCAATTTTGGTCACCTCACTACAAAAAAGACATCGAAACTCTGGAGAAGGTGCAAAAAAGAGCAACCAAAATGATTAGGGGACTCGAAACCAAGACTTACGAAGAGAGATTGAGAGAACTGGGCATGGACAGCCTAGAAAAAAGAAGGTCTAGAGGGGACATGATAGCAGTTTACAGATACTTGAGGGGTTGCCATGGTGAGGAGGGGGTCTCTTTATTCCCCAGGGCACCAGAGGGCCGGACGAGGAACAATGGTTGGAAGCTGACCAAGGAGAGATTCAACCTGGAAATAAGGAAGAACTTCCTGACGGTCAGAGCGATCAACCAATGGAACTGCCTGCCAGGGGAGGTGGTGAACTCCCCAACTCTGGACACCTTCAAGAGGAGATTGGACTTCCATTTGGCTGGGGTGCTGTAGGGTTTCCTGCTCAGGCAGGGGGTTGGACTCGATGACCTAACGGTCCCTTTCAACTCTATTAATTAAAAAATAATAATAAAAAAATCTGGACTCATAAATTTGATTCAAATAATTTCCTCATCATATCTGAAATGCCAAACTTAAACTGAATTATGCCCTTTTCAATTGTCAAGTGCCCAATTGAAAAAGAATCGGGGATAATTTTTACAAGCCTGGTTCTCTAAGTTAATGAAACATGATCTAAATGTGTCATCACAAAGCAACAGGGCAAAGATACAAATTTGTTGATTCAGATTCAGTTTTGAGCACCATATTTTTTACTGCAGTGATTTTCAACCTTTTTTGAGCCATGGCACATTTTTTACCTTTACAAAACCCTGGTGCACATTGAGGGGGGGAGGCGCTAAAAAAAGTGTGGACATTTTTTTCTCTCTCTCTTCCTTCCTTTCGCTCGATTTCTCTCTCGCTCCCTCTTTCTCTCCCTTCTTTTTTCTCTCTCTCCATCCCTCTTTTTTTCTCTCTTCCTTCCTCTCTTTTTTCTCTCTTTCTTCCTCCCTCCCTCACTCTATGTCTTTATCTCTCCCACCATCCCTACCTCTCTCTCTTTTTCTTTCTTTCTTTCTCTCTCTCTTGTTTTCTCTCTCTCTCTTGTTCTCTTTCTCTCTCTTGCTTGCTTTCTCTCTCTCTTGCTTTTTCTCTTTCTTTCTTTCTTTCTTTCTTTCTCTCTTTCTTGTTTTCTTTCTTTCTCTCTCTCTCTTTCTCTCTTTCTTTCTCTCTCTCTTTCTTTCTCTCTCTCTCTCTCTTTCTTTCTTTCTCTCTCTCCCTCTTTCTCTCTCTCTTTCTTTCTCTCTCTCTTGTTTTCTTTCTTTCTTTCTCTCTCTCTTGTTTTCTTTCTTTCTTTCTCTCTCTCTCTTTCTTTCTTTCTCTCTCTCTTGTTTTCTTTCTCTCTCTGAGCTTTGCAGCACACCTGACCATGTCTCACGGCACACTAGTGTGCCACAGCACACTGGTTGAAAAACACTGCTTTAGTGGATACTAACAATTATAACAATACAAATAAAATAACTAGCCTATAGATACATATTGTATATACATAATGTTAGCAATAAACAATTGCATTTTCAAAGTAAAATAATTATTATTTATTGTATTGAAGACTCGAGAGGGGCGGCATAACGATACAATTGTATTCTTAATAAAATAAAAATAAAAAAGTGGGCAGGGTGTTGTAGAACAATAAATGAATTTATTTTGTATCTGTAGATTTAGCATGGGATTTCGTTATAGAAGACAACTTGATTCACAATATAAATTGCTTTCTGCACTTAAGGAGATTCTGAGCACAAAGATTGTTTAAATTTTAAACATGATAGTGTGCTATGTAGTACCATTTTATGAGTATTATGAATAATTAAGTGTCAGAGATGAAACGCTTTGTGACTTACCTGTCAGAAAGGTATAACATTTTTATTATGTGATGCTCTTAGGTGTTAGGTAAACATAATGCACATTATGATGTCACCACACAAATAACACAAATTATCTATGTATTTGTGGCATCAGTTGCCATCCTTTGTTCGTACTACAGATATCCTATACATGAAAGCATATTAAAAGACATAAAAACTGTCACTAACAACAAGGCAGTAACTAAACTTTAGCAGACTTATAGTTAAATTAAATTTAATTCTATTCTAGGTAGCAATATAAAAAAGTTCTGATTATAACAAGTCTGTGACACTATGTTTTAATACATAGTTCATATAGCACACTAAGTAATAATGTGGTCTGGATGATTTTGTTTTCATATGCTATGTCAATCTAATGTGACTTATACAAGCTTTCAGCCATCATCATAAACAATGGTTTATTATGATAGCTGAAAGCTTATATTTATTGTATGTTAAATTTAAGCTAATGAACAGTTGAGAGCCAGTTTGGTGTAGTGGCTAAGGCATTAAGCTAGAAATGAGTTCTAGGACCTCCTTGGGCACACTTTCTCTTGTTGTAAAAAAGGAGGCAGTGGTAAATCACTTCTAAAAAATCTAGCCAAAGCTTTGTCCAGACAATCCCTGAGAATTGGACATGATTGAACTGTAGGGAAAAAAAATGGACTGGCACTTTACTAGGTGATAAAATGGTTCAATGTAAATGTAACAGGATGTTTCATCAGTCCAGAGTACATCGAGAGGTGAATGTGAACAGAGACCTTAACAGCACATTCTACATGAAGAAACCCAAGGAGAAGACTGAAAGTACAAGAGATTTGAAATATAATGATCTCCAGGGAGAATCAAACTACAAGGAAAAGTTATTGTCAGATTTGCTTTCAAGATGTAGTGAGTCTTTGGGAAAAACATCTGAAAGACTATGATGCATTCTTATGAGTCCAATACATAATGTAAGTATCATAGGATATAACAATAGTAAAAAATATCAATGGAAGAATAGAAGAAAAGACATAGGAATAATGTGGAAGAGATAATAGAGTTCATAAACATATACATGTAGCTAATAGAAATATAAGACAAATATTAGGACAGGGGATGGAAGTCAAGCTGGTGCGCTTATACACGCCCCTTACTGACCTCCTAGGAATCGGGAGAGGTCAACCGTGGGTAGTCTAGTCTAAGGGTAAAGTTTTGGGGGTTAGATGATGATACTACAAAGTCTGGTAGTGAACAACTCGATTACTAAAGTCATATTTTTTGAAGTCAAGTTTGGAACAGTTAATATTAAGTTTGAATCTGTTGTGTGCTCTTGTGTTGTTGTGATTGAAGCTGAAGTAGTCGTTGACAAGGAGGACATTCTAGCATATGATCTTGTGGGCAATGCATGCCAGCTTGCCTCTAAAGAACATCCTGTCTGAACTGACCCTCTCTTATAATTTGCATGACTTTCAGTCTGATTTATTGCACCGCTGTTTATTTTTTATTTTGTAAGGTAGTTGAGTTTAGAGTAGATCTTTCATTCTCTGTTTTTTCTTTTTAAAAGAAAATCCAGAGTTTACTGCTTTTACCATTTTCTAATCCATTGAGGTACAAAGTTTTTGACTCCAATTCAGACAGCCAAAACAAACTTAGCTAAGTAGCATCAGAGCTGGCTATGCTTGGATTGGGTTCCATCAGGAAATCTCAATTTGGGAAGTAAAAAACAAAAACAAACCCCCCTGCAAGAATGCTGCCAAGAAAACGGCATGGATATGTCGGTGTTGTGTCCAGGAGTGAAGATTGACTTGATAGGATTTTACATTGTAAATTGATGTAAAACAATCACATATTAAAATAAATAATTTTGCTGACTTTGGTGTAAGAAGATTTCATTTCCCCCTAAGAGGATGGTGAGAATTGTAATTTAGTAGATCTCCAAAATATATTCTACAGTTTCCCTGACTTTCTAACATAGGAAGGGATTATGTACAAATTAATCTCTATAGAAGTCATATTAACTTATTCATTACATTATGTAGAAGTCTATAGGGATGCTCTGTCATCCAGGTCATGGTTATCCCAAAGGTTTTTTTTCAGGAGGCAACTGGACTTTTTTGGTTCTTTTGTTTTGTAGACCTTTCACTTCTCATCCAAGAAGCTTCTTCAGCTCTGACAGGATATTGGGGAATGGAAGTATTTATATTCCTTGCAGACAGCTGGTAATTTGCATACTTTTAGAGGGTCGTTGAAGCACTTAGAGCAGAGGTGGGTTTCTCCCAGTTTGGACTGGTTCACACGAACTGGTAGCAAACTGTGGTCATCACCATCTTTTGGGGGGAATTTTCTTTTTGCTTTTTTTGGGGGGGGGTGTTTTCAGGTTTTATTTATTTATTTATTTATTTATTTATTTATTTATTTACTTCCTTACTTCCTTACTTCTTTACTATCTTCCTTCCTTCCTTCCTTCTTTCCTTTCTTCCCTCCTTCCTTCCTTCCTTATTTATTTATTTATTTATTTATTTATTTATTTATTTATTTGTTTGTTTGTTTGTTTGTTTGTTTGTTTGTTTGTTTGTTTATTTATTTATTTATTTATTTATTTATTTATTTATTTATTTATTTATTTATTTATTTATTTATTTATTTATTTATTTATTTATTTATTTATTTATTTATTTATTTATTTATTTATTTATTAGATTTGTATGCCGCCTCACTCTGTTTTCTTCTGCACATATGCAGAAGGTGAGTTTCTGGCACTGCGCATGTGTCGCCATATTGTTTTTGACATTTTTTTGACTTTTTTTGGATTTTTCATCACATGCAAAGCATTAATGTGCCCATGAGGTGGGCCCACTGAGCGCAGGAGGAAACGAAGTGGCAGTGAGGTAAGTTAGAACCCTCCCCTGACTTGGAGGTCTATCTGTGTCTTCAGGTTCATCCAGAAGCAATACTCAGGAGACCCTGATGACATAGATAAACCTGTGCTTCAACAACTCACTAAACTCTCTCTCTATCTTTAAGGCTGGAGAGAGAGCACCCCCAATAAGACCTTGATACCTGCAGCTCTGGAGTGTCTTTCGGGTGGTTGTTGTTGGGAAATACTACCGAGACTGAGCACCAAGATTGAACAAGGCTGGACCCTTCAGTGTTAAATCTAGTCCCGGGACGCTGTGGTGCCAAATGGTGGGGGCGCCCGTCGTCGGGGGGACTACTGAAACGGGGGCCATGGTGCAGGCCTGGAGCCAGAGAGACTATTGCGAGGGGAGATGCCACCCAGGAAGAACAGCGAGCAGTGGAAGGCAATTGAAACAAACGACAAGAAAAAAGAAGAACATAAGGTTGAGGAAGTTGGGGGAAACAATAATTAAACCATATGGACTTGGACTGGGGATGCTGATCAGTGGTCAGGGCCAGCACTTTGGTGATCTTTTTCCCCAGAAACCTGGAAAATTGCTAAGTGGACAATTATATAAAATCTTAAGCCATTTACCTAGACTTTGGTACCACCTTGCTATTGACTATTTAAGAACTACTGACTGGCTCCTTTTTCTTCTATATTTTTCTATATTTTTAATACATCTTAATACATTTTATTCTTAGCTATTTTTATATTTTTATATTTTTATTTGTTTAATATTTAACTAACTAATTAATTAACTGGAAATTGCATTTTTTTACATATTTATTAGTGTTTTTACTGTTTTAACTGTTATAAATTTAATCTATTTTTAGTATTGGGGGTTCAAAATTTAAATGGATGACTGGGACAGAATTACTTGTGTGCATGGGCTGAATGGCTGGTATGATTGGGATGACTGGGGTGGGTGGGGTCACGGTATGGATGAGATGAATGGTGGGAGTATAAATGGTAGATTTGGCCCACCTGACGCTCAAGAGGCGGGAGGGGATGGGGCATCGATCTCTGGGGTGGCAGAGGGTCGGAATATTCCTGTGTTGCTGGGGAGAGGCAGATATGGCGGGGGCCGCGGAGTTAGCCGTTCCAGGGGAACGAGGGACCGTTGCTTAATAACGATCCCTTGTTCTGGCTCCGTGAGCCCAATCTTGGGTACTGGTGATGAGTGTAACTCTGGCCCTGGACTCAGGTTGCTGCTGCTTAATGCCAGATCGGTGGTAAACAAAGCTCTCCTCATCCGGGATCTGATCCTGGATGAGGAGGCCGACCTGGCATGTATTACTGAAACCTGGCTGGGCCCAGAGGGAGGTGTTCCTCTCTCTGAAATTTGCCCAGCTGGGTTTCAGATATGGCATCAACCTCGACCCCAGGGAAGGGGGGGAGGAGTGGCTATTATAGCCAGGGAGAGCCTTTGCCTACGTGGACTCATTGCTCCGGAAATTGCGGGTTGCGAGTCACTCTTGATGAAGTTGGACCTAGGGGTTCAGGTGGGCTTATTTCTCACGTACCTGCCTCCCAGCTGCGTGTCAAAAGCCCTGCCTGTGCTACTCGAGGAGGTAGCCGGGTTGGCGGTGGAGTTCCCCAGACTTATTGTCTTGGGGGACTTCAACCTGCCGTCACTCGGCGAAACCTCTGGGTTGGCACAGGAGTTCATGGCCACCATGACAGCCATGGACCTGACTCAAGTAGTACGGGATCCGACTCATGAGGGGGGGCACGCACCCGACATGGTATTCCTTTCCGAGCAACTGAGTAATGGTCTGAGACTAAGGGGCTTAGAAGCAGTGCCTTTGTCATGGTCAGACCATTTTCTACTACGGCTTGACTTCCTGGCTCCAATCCTTCCCCGCAGGGAGGCGGAACCAATTAAGATGTTCCGCCCCAGACGCCTGATGGACCCAGAGGGCTTTCAGACGGCGCTTGGGGTTATACCAGAGGCACTTGTCCACAGTTCGGCAGAGTCTCTTGCGAAAGCCTGGAACGAGGCTGCAGCAGAGGCCCTTGACCGGATTGCGCCTTTGCGACCTCTCCGTGGCGCTAGACCCCGTAGAGCTCCATGGTTCAACGAGGAGCTCCGGGAGTTGAAACGCCAGAAGAGACGTCTAGAGAAGCGATGGAGGAAGAGTAGGTCTGAATCTGATCGAACACTTGTAAGAGCTTTTATTAAGACTTACAAAGTGGCGCTCAAGGCGGCAAGATGCGCGTACCATGCCGCCTTGATTGCATCAGCGGAATCCCGCCCGGCCGCTCTGTTTAGGGTGACCCGCTCCCTTCTTAATCAGGGGGGAGTTGGGGAGCCCTTGCAGAGTAGTGCCAAGGACTTTAACTCGTTTTTCGCTGATAAAGTCGCTCAGATTCGGGCCGACCTCGACTCCAATTGTATAGCAGAGTCGACTGACAACGAGTCAGTCGAGGTGACTGGGGCACGTACTTGTCCACCTGTCTGGGAAGAGTTTGATCTGGTGACACCTGATGAAGTGGACAAGGCCATTGGAGCTGTGAGTTCCGCCACCTGTTTACTGGATCCGTGTCCCTCCTGGTTGGTCTCGGCTTCCTTGGGGAGGGGAGTTTTTCCATCACTCTATAAAGAAGCGCTTGTGCGCCCCCTCCTCAAGAAGCCCTCCCTGGACCCAGCTGTGCTTAATAACTACCCTCCAGTCTCCAACCTTCCCTTTATGGGGAAGGCTGTTGAGAAGGTGGTGGCACTCCAGCTCCAGCGGTCCTTGGAAGAAGCCGATTATCTAGGTCCCCAGCAGTCGGGTTTCAGGCCCGGTTACAGCACGGAAACCGCTTTGGTCGCGTTGATGGATGATCTCTGGCGGGCCCGGGACAGGGGTTTATCCTCTGTCCTGGTGCTTCTTGACCTCTCAGCGGCTTTCGATACCATCGACCATGGTATCCTTCTGCGCTGGCTGGAGGGGTTGGGAGTGGGAGGCACTGTTCTTCAGTGGTTCTCCTCCTACCTCTCTGGCCGGTTGCAGTCGGTGTTAGTGGGGGGACAGAGGTCGACTCCTAGGTCTCTCCCTTGTGGGGTGCCTCAGGGGTCGGTCCTCTCCCCCCTGCTATTTAACATCTACATGAAACCGCTGGGTGAGATCATCCAAGGACATGGGGTGAGGTATCATCAATATGCCGATGATACCCAGCTTTACATCTCCACCCCATGCCCAGTCAACGAAGCGGTGGAAGTGATGTGCCGGTGCCTGGAGGCTGTTGGGGCCTGGATGGGTGTCAACAGACTCAAACTCAACCCGGATAAGACGGAGTGGCTGTGGGTTCTGCCTCCCAAGGACAATTCCATCTGTCCATCCATAACCCTGGGAGGGGAATTATTGACCCCCTCAGAGAGGGTCCGCAACTTGGGCGGAGTGGCTGTGGGTTTTGCCTCCCAAGGACAACTCCATCTGTCCGTCCATTACCCTGGGGGGGGGGAATTATTGACCCCCTCAGAGAGGGTCCGCAACTTGGGCGTCCTCCTCGATCCACAGCTCACATTAGAACAACATCTCGCAGTTGTGGCGAGGGGGACGTTTGCCCAGGTTCACCTGGTGCACCAGTTGCGGCCCTATCTGGACCGGGACTCACTGCTCACAGTCACTCATGCCCTCATCACCTCGAGGTTCGACTACTGTAATGCTCTCTACATGGGGCTACCTTTGAAAAGTGTTCGGAAACTCCAGATCGTGCAGAATGCAGCTGCGAGAGCAGTCATGGGCTTACCCAGGTATGCCCATGTTTCACCATCACTCCGCAGTCTGCACTGGCTGCCGATCAGTTTCCGGTCACAATTCAAAGTGTTGGTTATGACCTTTAAAGCCCTTCATGGCACTGGACCAGAATATCTCCGAGACCGCCTCCTGCCGCACGAATCCCAGCGACCAATTAGGTCCCACAGAGTGGGCCTTCTCTGGGTCCCGTCAACTAAGCAATGTCGGTTGGCGGGCCCCAGGGGAAGAGCCTTCTCTGTGGCGGCACCGGCCCTCTGGAACCAACTCCCCCCGGAGATTAGAACTGCCCCTACTCTTCCTGCCTTCCGCAAACTTCTTAAAACCCACCTTTGCCGTCAGGCATGGGGGAATTGAAACATCCCCCCCCCCTGGGCACGTTGAATTTATATATGGTATGCTTGTGTGTGAGTCTGTTAGTTTGTGGGGTTTTTTAAATCTTTAAAATTTTAAATTGTTGATTACTTATGATTTGTCTTTTACATGTTGTGAGCCGCCCCGAGTCTTCGGAGAGGGGCGGCATACAAATCCAAGTAATAAATAAATAAATAAATAAATCCAACCAGACCAAGCTAAGAGGATACATGATCAGTAGAATTCAAGATCAAGCTATAAAGAATAAATTGGAATCACTTTATAATATGTAAATAGATATATTGCTCTTGAGTATATACAAAATATACCCCCATTTTGATGGTGGGGTATGAATGTTGTCAGATGGTGGGCACTTAGAACACTAGGCGCATTGTTATAAGTTGTGTGTATGTTTTATTGTTATTGGTAAAAATTAATAAAATATTTTTTAAAAAATCCAACCAGTTCCGCATAATACATTTCCTCCATGTCTACAAGATCACTCAACCAATCCAAAAGTTCAAGAAACTTCAGTTATAATAGAAAGTCTGCCTCCACCAAGTCCAAAAGCCTTTCAGTGTTTGCCACCAATGCTTAAGTGTCACCTCCAATACTCAAGATCACAAATCGTCCATTTTAAAAGTCATCCAGACTTCCTGATTAAAAGTATTCCACAGCCTTCCTGATTCTCTGCCCAACAGATGGCATTCTGGGTTCGATCTTCTGACTCTATCTTTTCTGTTTTTTAAATCAAATTTTACTTTCCAAAAGATTCTACTCGACTTATTATCTTCTCTAGTTCTTGTATCTCCACCAGGTCATTTAAAGCAAAACTCCTCAATACTTAGACATTAGTTGCAGGGTTTTTAAAGGTTTTTTACTCCATGGTCTCTATTTGCTATGTAGCCGCTCCTTAGTTTCTGGTCTCTTTCTTTTTCCTCTTTAAACTGTTAAAATATTTTTCTAATATTTTCTCTCAGCAAAATCACTCACCAGCTTCTGTTTTCTTCACCCTCCAGCACTTAGCTTTACAATACTCTTCCCAGTTGACTCCAATCTTTCTATTTTAATCTTGCTGTTTGTGGGAACCGCAGCTAGGATAACACTTAACATTGTCTTCTGTTCGCTGCAGGCCAAGAGGACATAGCTGGGTCCCTGGGGAATATGCTGCCCCACCAGCTTACTAGCAGGTGCCTCTATTTTCCCCCACCCTCCAGGATGATTCTGACCTGGTTCTGGCCAAACTGGGTCTCCTGGTGGCGCAGATATCAGGATTCTCCAACAAAGCATGGGGAACTCCATAGAACCGTGGCATTGGCCATGTCCCTTCTGAATTAATATGTTTTATTGTCCAGTTGTTTGACTCCCTGGATATCTACAGTAATCTTGAGAGTTCTCCCACATAAAAAATCAAAAGAGTTAATAGTCTTTTTTTTCCTGCTCCTTTAAAACTAACCTTCACTTCCATAGATGATCATGGAAAATCCATTGCCTATATAGTTCCAATTTTTGTGAGTATAGACCAATTATGGTATTTAGATTCCTTTTCCAACTGACAGTTAAACTAAAACATCTTGGTTATAATAACAGAATCTCACAAGTCTGATTGTACTGTATTCCCACTTCTTGTACTTTAGTGAATCAGGAAGCACTGATTCCGACCACTTCCAATTATGATCTTGTTTCTCAAAGCTTAAAAATATATCTTGCATATTTCCTGCAAGGTCAATTTCCTTACTGTCTACGGCAGCTGGAATGGGCTTCATGAGTGTACTATATACTCTTGAGATATACTTCCAGTATTTTTCACTCATTTCTCTCAGTAACAGAAACCCTATCACAATGTGGAAGCATAGCAGGACTTGTGGGGGGAAATAACAACTTAGTCAAACTACAAGCACAAGATGGCAGAGTCCAGGACTCCAAGAGACCCATTTCAGAAAAAGGATACTTGATGAATTAGTATTTATAAATCTAATGGAGACTTACCTAATAGCACTTTCTGTACCTAAGAGGACCAGAATATGATTGCCATCTGAATTTCATCTTTCTCCAAACTGTGATATACCTATTGGCTTAAACAGAGAGAAAATGTACCAAATCATTTAAAAAACAGATTAAATAGATTAAAAATTCATGCCTTTAGATAAAACAGTCTATAAATTATTTTGAGAGAAATATAATTAAAAAGAGGAATTTAAATTCATATTTATGTATGATTTTGCTAGATTAATTTAAATACACAAATGCAGTAGTAGAATGAACATGTTGAATGTATATACACAAAATTAAAACAAATTAGAAGTCTGCGGTATTTCTTTAATGATGGTTTGCCATTTGTTTCTTAAAGAGTCTTACTTTAAGAATTAGTCTATGTATCAACATATTGCATATACAAGAATACGGGATTATTTTCTAGCCCTCATTTGATATCATCATAACTGATTTATTGCATTTATAAGTTGCCCTTGGTTACCATATCTACCCCTGCTCCTTTTAAAAGCGGTGTCTGCCAAGGTAGTGTTCTGGGACCAACACTCTTCATTCTCTACATCAATGACCTTTGCGATCTCATCACAAGCAACTGTGTTCTCTTTGCAGACAATGAAAAACTCTTCAACACCACCGATAACACAACTGCTCTCCAAAAAGACTTAGACTCTGTTTCTGATTGGTCTAACACATGGCAAATCCAAATCTCAACCAGCAAATGCTCCGTCCTTCACATCGGCAAAAAGAATCAAAACTCCAAATACAAACCGAATAAACAAATTATCACAGATAATCCCCACTCGGTCAAGGACCTTGGAGTGCTAATAACTAAAGACTTAAGTGCCAAAGCCCAGTGCAACAACATCGCCAAGAAGGCTTTAAGGGTTGTTAATCTAATCCTATGAAGCTTATGCTCAGGCAATCTCACACTACTTACCAGAGCTTATAAAACTTTTGCCAGACCCATCCTGGAATATAGCTCATCTGTTTGAAACCCATACCACATTTCTGACATTAATACCCTCGAAAATGTCCAGAGATACTTCACCAGAAGAGCTCTTCACTCCTTTACCCGTAACAGAACACCCTACGAAACTAGACTTACAATCCTGGGTCTAGAAAGCTTAGAACTAAGATGCCTCAAACATGATCTAAGTATTGTCCACAAGATCATACGCTGCAATGTCCTGCCTGTCAAAGACTACTTGAGCTTCAACCACAACCACACAAGAGCCCACAACAGATACAAGCTTAATATTAACTGCTCCAAACTTGACTGTAAAAAATATGACTTTAGTAATCGAGTTGTTGAAGTGTGGAATTCACTACCGGACTCTGTAGTATCATCCCCTAATCCCCAACACTTTACCCTTAGACTATCCACGGTTGACCTCTCCAAGTTTCTAAGAGGTCAGCAAGGGGCGTACATAAGTGCACCAGTGTGCCTACCGTTCCCTGTCCTATTGTCTCTCCTATATCTCCTATATCTTCTCTTCTATATCTATATCTTTTCCTGCTATTCTCTCATATTTATATTTTACTCCTTTATTTTCTCCTCTATTCCCCCTTTAATACAGTCTACCTGATTATATCCTCTATAACCCTCATTGTGTATTACTGTGTATTGGACAAAACATATAAAAGCATAAATAAAAGCATAGTTTCTGCCTTTGAGCTAAGAGTTGGGACATCCGTAGGGGAATGAAAAAAAACCAATAAATTAAAAAGGGGTTGATCATGCAATTGTAGCTGCCATCTTGACTTTTTGGTTTTTTTCCAGCTTCTCCCAAGGATGCTCCTGATTTGAGTGACATATTATATCAAATATAAAATTTTGCATTCATTTTAAAAGAGGCAAATTTGAAACTGGTCTTCTAATATAAGAACACTTTGTGATATGGAGCATAGGTGGAATTTATTCCAATAGCTCTAAATGGACATTATACACATTGCTCCAATTGACTTATCAATAGTGTCAGTCACTTAATGGCCATTTGCATTTCTTAATCAGTCTCTTTTGAATTGGCTTTTAATTTTTATAATTCGTAACATTTCTATGTTGCTTAACCCTGACCCATGTTCCCAAAATGGTTAACACAAAACAGAGTGGCACAATCCAAGGGAAACTTTTTTTTCTCAATTGAGATTAAAACATGCTGTGCATATGGCGCTTGGTTAATAATCCCCCTTCCCCCAGTAACACTTATATTTGAAGTATCACTTTTCAAGCTGGCTCAGCTATGACAGATACCTTAAAACAAAAACTAAAAAGTGAAGTGATGCTGTGAACAATATGCACTTTTTTACACCAAAGGCTTCTTGTAGCTGTCCCTCTGCTATGTGGCAATGCATACCACATGTAAGCTGACACTGTCCAAGTACCTGTGTTTCAAAATATCATGTCCTTTAAAGTAAATATTTTTAATTATAAATGAATCAAAGAGATCTGTGAGACAGTTCTGTTTTTTACAAAAGGATGTAACCTGGACATAAAAGGCATGAGTTGAAAACATAAATCCACATATTCTCTACCTGTAGGAAGTCACTTGTGCCACTAAAGTCTCTCTCCCTCCCTCTCTCCCTCTCTCCTCGCTTCCTCTCCATCTCATATAGAGCTATAGATCTATATACATCTACATTTACATATACCTCATATACATCTAACTATAGCTACTTGGATTTTCCCTTTGTCATAACTTGTTCTTTAAAAATCATAACGAGTCTGCAGTAATTCATTAGATAAAGTGTTGTTATGTGTATTAGATGCAGAAGCAGACTTCCTCATACCAAAATAGAAAAACTATCTTAGAACTTGCAATATTTCTACACAAGATTTTTAAAAAATAGAAATCAACTGCAACCTCGTCCTATTTGTGTAATCTTGCCCAATGGCAGACACAACAACAGCTAATGTGCTAATTATACTGTTTGCATTATCTCTTATACAAACTTTTAGATGTTTGATCCCATGGCTGATTTTCTTCCACTTTCTATTGTTTTGATCCATTCCATAAGATGGAAAATATATTAAGTTAAATGAATTAAATTTAGGCTCAGTGTATATTAATATAACAAGAAAGTTTACTGTACATCAGTCTTTACCATAATTCTAAGGTCTTACTCTGGTCACTCATTTTTGCCCAAACTGGTTGGCATATATGAGAAGCTAGATTTTTTAAAAACATTTTTTATATTAAATTGCACATGGAATTGTTATCCCATTCCTGAGATACCTTTCTAAAAAGCGTACTCTCTCTTGTCTTTTTCAACTATCTAATAGTATACCACCATAATGAACACTGGCCACCTTGACAGTCGGTAATTTATCAGCAAGAGCTGAATAAAATAGTCACATGTGTTGGTTTTTGTGTGTCAGAATGCCGTTAAAAACAAACATGAAAGGCTGCATGTTAAGATTGGGAAAAATAGTTGCTAATAACATGTGCTAGAACAATTCCTTTCAAAAGTTTTGGACTCCAGATCTTATCAGCTCCAGAAAGGATCAACTATTGTTTTTTAAGGTTTTTTTTTAATAATGATGAAATTGAAAATATTTTGGGCCAGATAAAATTTGATTTTAATAGTGAATTGATATACAGGATTAATCTAACCCAGCATACGCCCATGTTACAAATATGCCCATGTTACTCCAACACTCCGCAGTCTGCATTGGTTGCCGATCAGTTTCCGGTCACAATTCAAAGTGTTGGTCTTCACCTATAAAGCCCTTCATGGCACCGGACCAGGGTATCTACGAGACCGCCTTCTGCCGCATGAATCCCAGTGACCGGTTAGGTCCCACAGAGTTGGTCTCCTCCGGGTCCCGTCAACTAAACAATGTCGTTTGGCGGGACCCAGGGGAAGAGCCTTCTCTGTGGAGGCTCTGACCCTCTGGAATCAGCTCCCTTCAGAGATTAGAACTGCCCCCACCCTCCTTGCCTTTCGTAAACTCCTTAAAACACACCTCTGCTGTCAAGTGTGGGGGAACTGAAACATATCCCCCTGCCTATGTAGTTTTTTGTGTATGATATGACTGTATGTATGTTTTTATATATTGGGGTTTCTTGTTTTTTAGACTTTTTAAATGTATTATTGTTATTTTAGATTCTACCTATTAGATTTGTCATTATATATTGTTTTTAATCATTGCTGTAAGCCACCCCGAGTCTACGGAGAGGGGCGGCATACAAATCTAATTAACAATAACAACAATAATAATAATAATAATAATAATAATAATAATAATAATAATAATAAATAGTTCAAAGCCAACCAGTGGGTTTTTTCTGAAATGGAAATTTGAATATAAATTTACCACTCAAGATCCAACATTCTAGCTACTGTGCTATATTAACTTAAACATTACAATTAAGCAATGATAAAAAAGCATTTTCTAATTTAACTAAAAGATGCATTGGAAATTATCTGGAAGTAATTATTCATTGAACTAGCAAAGTTATTAGAGTTCATCTCTATAGCATTTCTTTAATCTGCCATTTGTATGTGACATCCATTTCCCAGATTTCAGTTTTGTTTTGACACATACTGCAATATCTAACTGTTAGATGGCATGAGATTGCTATCTCAAATTCTTGCACACACGCACAAGCACATGCTAAAAAAAACCCCTATGACAAAATATGAAAAAGATGCACTTTACGAAGCATGTTAGAACAAATGAAGCATTAAAGCAGCCCTGTCTTCTGGAAATGTTGCAAAGCTGCCTCAGAGGCTGTCCATTAGAGTTTGTCTCATATGTGCAAAGAGTACATTTACTAAGACTGCCAGCAAAAAGCATTAGTACACCAATGTCTATAAGTATAAGCTTAGTACTTATTCTCTCACTATGACAGACTTCAATATGCCTCAACCATGTAGATTATAACTAAACTTTGATTTGTAACCATAAACTGATATTTAGAATGCTGAGAGCTGCAATGAGTTACTAGTTCTGTTGACAAAATCAATCTAGAAGTAGAAATATTCTAACAGTCCAAGAAAGAACAAGCCTTGTTTCTTATAGAAAGGGTAGCTGAAACTGAAAGAGTAAGACTGAAGACCTAAAGAATGTTAAATATTGTTCTATCGGGCTCTCTGGTAGACTCCTCCCAAAAATTCACAGGTACAAATTTCAGACACACACGCGTTTGAAAATTCAAAACAATGTTCTTTATAATGAAAATTCACTTAAACTAAGCCCTCTTTTGGTAGAGCAAAGAGCACTCATCTCCAAACTGGTAATTTGTACAAGTCTCTTATCAGTTCTGTGATACTTAGCTTGCAGCTGTGAGGCAATTTACAGTCCTTCTTCTTTCACAAAGTAAAACACACTTTGCTCTGGTTTAGTTTCAAAGCGGGGAAAAATCAGCACACAAAAGGTCAAAGTCAGTAAAGCAGTCACGAAACACAATGATCAGATAATCCTCCACAATGGCCAAACCACAGGCTGCTATTTATAGCAGCCTCACTAATTACCACAGTCCCACCCAACCACAGGTGGCCTCATTTTCTTTGATAATAATCTCTCAGTTGTTGTTGCCTATGCATCGCTCTCCGCATGCATGGCTGTATCATTAACTCTTGTTCTGAATCCAAGGAGGAGCTAGATAATTGATCTCCTTCTGAGCTGTCTGCCACACTCTCCTCCTCCCTGTCACTCATGTCTTCTTGGTCAGAGGAGCCTTCATCAGCAGATTCCACCGAGGGCAAAACAGGCCTGCAGCATGTGGATGTCTCCCCCACATCCACAGTCCTTGGGCAGGAGCTGGGCCAGAGCTAACCACAACAAATATATTACCCCAAATATGTATTAACATTGATAAGCAAAGATTTTAACGAGATGGTAAAACTCACTGGCTTTCCTCTTATATCGTTTACAGAGACGCCCATCATATCAACCAATCTATCCCCAGTGTTCTTTGTATTTGATAAATCATATTAGAGTCTTTGACTCATGAATATATTTCAATGAAGTGATTCAAATGACTATACATTAGGATAGCTTGGGAAATATTTTAAGATTTAGCATCTCTTTTAAGCATGTACCAGTAACCAACTTGGCACTTTATACATCATCTTGATTTACCCATTGAAATCTTTGTTTCCATATGTCATTGGCCCAATTTACAGACACAGACTTCAGAGGATAATCAGAACTACAGAAAAAATAAATTACTGCAAACCTGCATTCCATTGAGGACCTGTATACAGTGGAACCCCGACATAAGAGCTGCTCTACTTAAGAGCAACTCGAGATAAGAGCTGGGAGGGGAGAGATATTTTTGTTCTACTTACAAGCCCAAATTCGAGATACAAGCGCCAAGGAGCTGTCTCCTGAAGCCAAACGCTAACTTCCGCGTTCGGCTTCAGGAGACAGCTGCGAAGCGGCGCGCATGTTTTAAAAGGTTGCAGCCGGCCTGGGGGGCTCGGGGGGGTGGTTGCAGCTTTCTTTCTTGCTCTTTTTCTTTCTCTCTTTTACCTTCCCTTCCTCTATTTCTTCTTTTCTTTCTCCTTCCCACCTTCTTCCCTCCCTCCCTCCCTCCACTCATTCCTCTCTTACTCTCCCCTTTCATAAGTTTCCTTGCTTCCTTCCTCTGTTCCTGTCCCTTCCCCCTTTCTTTCTTTCTTTCTTTCTTTCTTTCTTGCTCTTTTTCTTTCTCTCTTTTACCTTACCTTCCTCTATTTCTTCTTTTCTTTCTCCTTCCCACCTTCTTCCCTCCTTCCCTCCCTTCACTCATTCCTCTCTTACTCTCCCCTTTCATAAGTTTCCTTGCTTCCTTCCTCTGTTCCTGTCCCTTCCCTCTTTCCTTCCTTCCTTCCCACCCTCCGTCCATTCATTCACCCATTCCTCTCTTGATCGCTTAAAGCCGGTCCCTGGTGCAAAAAGGGTTGGGGACCTCTGTCCTACAGGATTGGGTGGCAGAGAAGTTGAACATATGTAAATTTAAAAGTTTAAGAAAGTTTACAAGTTAAGTGAAAGAAACTTCATTATTCATTTATATGTACATGTACATTTCTTCATTAAAAACATGTTTTTCTGCATAATTTAGACTAACTTTGTGAGTTTTTTGAGGGCTGGAACCAATTAAAATTATTTACATTAATTCCTATGGGGAAAAGTCGTTCGAGATAAGAGCTGCTCGACTTAAGAGCCCAGGTCCGGAACGAATTAAACTCGTATCTCGAGGTACCACTGTACTGTACAAGTGAAAAAGAGGGAAAATATTTACTGACCCCTCACATCCTGGACATAAATTGTTTCTACTCTTACCCTCATAATGACACTATAGAGCATTGCATACCAAGACAACTAGACACAAGAACAGTTTTTCCCCTGAATGCCATTACTCTGCTAAACAAATAATTCCCCCAATGCTATCAAACTATTCACTAAAGCTGAATTACTACTATTATTATTATTATTATTATTATTATTATTATTATTATTATTATTATCATCATCATCTTCTCATCATTCTAATCACCCATCTCATTTATGACTGTATGACTGTAACTTGTTCCTTGTATTCTTACAGTTTATATTAATATTGATTTTTCCCCCTGACTGCTTATTTGTACCCTATGACAGTCATTAAGTGCTGTACTTCATGATTCTTGAGAAATGTATATTTTCTTTTATGTATATGGAGAGCATGTGCATCAAAGATAAAATCCTTGTGTGTCCAATCACACTTCACCAATAAAGAATTCTATTCTGTTCTGTTCTGTTCCATCCCATTCCGTCCCGTTCCTGTCCCATCCCATCCCATCTAATCCCATTCTATTCTTACTGTGGAACCATTGTAAGACTGTTCCTGATATCTTTTCTTCAGTCAAAAAATTCATCTCTGTGCATCCTCATGACATAATCCAAAATGTCTGACTGAGATGCATGTCAACATCTATGCAGCCCTTCCATACGTTTCAAAGACACCTATCATTTCCTGTATGTTTGCTTTTACAAAATAAAAACAAAATACAGTGGTACCTCAAGATACGAACCCCTCGTCTTACGAACAACTCGAGATACGAACCCGGGGTTCAGAAAAAATTTGCCTCTTCTTACAAACTTTTTTTGTGTTACGAACGCCAAACCCGAACTTCCTGGTTCGGCGTTCGGGAGGCTGCTGGGAAGCCCCCTGGCTCTTTTAAAAGGTGACAGCCGGGCGGCGGGGCTTCCCAGCAGCCTCCGAACGCCGAACCCGGAAGTTCGGGTTTGGCATTCGTAACACGAAAAAAGTTCGTAAGAGGCAATTTTTTTCTGAACCATTCGGAGGCTGCTGGGAAGCCCCCCAGCCCGGCTGTGACCTTTTAAAACAGCCGCGCGGCTTCCCAGAAGCTTCCCGAAGCCGAACGCCAAACCCGAACTTCCACGTTCGGTGTTCGGAGACAGCTGGGAAGCCGCCCGGCTGTTTTAAAAGGTCACAGCCGGGCTGGGGGGCTTCCCAGCAGCCTCCTGAACCCCAAACTTTTGCCGAACTTCCAGGTTTGGGGTTCGGGAGGTTGCTGGGAAGCCCCCCAGCGCGGCTGTCACCTTTTAAAACAGCCGCGCAGCTTCCCAGCAGCCTCCGAATGCCGAACGCAGAAGTTCGGGTTTGGCGTTCGGCTTCGGGAAGCTGCTGAGAAGCTGCCCGGCTGTTTTAAAAGGTCACAGCCGGGCTGGGGGGCTTCCCAGCAACCTCCCGAGCCTCGAACTTTTGCCGAGCTCATATGATCACCTTTTTCAAACTTCTGACAAGCAATGTTAATAGAGAAGTCAGATTCACTTAACAATTATGTTACTAAGTTAACCTATTTTTTGATGAGCAATGTAATTCAAAATAGAGTAGGGGGGGAAATGAATGTATTTAGAAAAGAAATCAATGCAGATATGCAAGAAGATGCACATACACAGAGGGCAATGCTTTCTTTAATATTTTTAACTACAGTGGTACCTCGAGATACGAGTTTAATTCGTTCCGGACCTGCGCTCTTAAGTCGAGCAGCTCTTATCTCGAACGACTTTTCCCCATAGGAATTAATGTAAATAATTTTAATTGGTTCCAGCCCTCAAAAAACTCAAAAAGTTAGTCTAAATTATGCAAAAAGACATTGCAAGAATAAATGTAACTTTACTTATTAATAAGATGATAAGCTGAGAGCTTTCCTTCCCTTCCTCTTTTTACCCAAAACAATCAACATGGCAAACTTTTATTTTTATTCATTAAACTGTAGTTATTTATTCAACTTCACTGCCACCCAATCCTGTAGAGGGAGGAAAGAAGGGAGGAAGGAAAAGGAAAGCAAGAAATGGAGGGAGGAAAGGAAGGAAGGAAAGAAAGAAAGGAAGGAAGAAAGAAAGGAAGAAAGAAAGGGTGAAGGGACAGGAACAGAGGAAGGAAGCAAGGAAACTTATGAAAGGGGAGAGTAACTTCACTGCCACCCAATCCTGTAGAGGGAGGAAAGAAGGGAGGAAGGAAAAGGAAAGCAAGAAATAGAGGAAGGGAAGGTAAAAGAGAGAAAGAAAAAGAGCAAGAAAGAAAGCAAGCAAGAGAGAAAGAAAGAAAATGAAAGAGAAATAAAAATAGAGAGGGAGAATGAAAGAAATGGAAGGAGGGAAGGAAGGAGAGAAAGCAAGAGAAAGAAAGAAAGCAAGAGAAAGAAAGAAAGAAAGAAAGAGAAAGAAAGAAAGAAAGAGAAAGAAAAAAGAATGAAAGAGCAAGAGAGCAAGAGAGAAAAAGAAAGAGAGAGAGAAAGAAAGAAAGAAAGAAAGAAAGAAAGAAAGAAAGGCAACTTCAAAGAAAGGCTCACTGAGCATCTCTCACTCTCTCTCTCTTTCTATCCCTCTCTCTTTCTCTCCCCCCTCTCCCCCCTTTCCCTCTCTCTTTCTCTCTCTCCCTCTCTCTTTCTCTCCCCCCTCTCCCCCCTTTTCCTCTCCCCCCCCAGGCCGGCAGCGATGTTTTAAAACAGCCGCGCCGTTTGCGAGCTAACTCCTGAGCTGCGGAAGTTCGCCTTTGGTGTTTGGGCCACTCGGAATGTGAAATTCAAAACAGCGTTCGGATCCCCCCACCCCCAGCAGAAGCCAAGGACCCCCAGAGTGGGGCGGCAGGGGAGGCGACCACCTCTCCACTCACCAAGTGCCGGGATACGAGCCGAGAAGAGCCGGGCTGGCTTACTTTCCTTCCTTCCCGCGCTGATGCAGAGCCACTCGAACAAAGCGTCATGCCCCCCTGACGCTTTTGGTGGCAAAAGAGCCCAGCGTCGCTTCGGAAGCCGCCGAAAGCATCAGAGGGGCGCGACGCTTTGTTCGAGTGGCTCTGCATCAGCGCGGGAAGGAAGGAAAGTAAGCCAGCCCGGCTCTTCTTGGCTCGTATCGCGGAGAGGGGCGGCATACAAATCCAAGTAATAAATAAAATAAAATAAAAAAATGTCTCTCCTCTCCCAGCTCTTATCTCGAGTAGCTCTTAAGTCGAGCAGCTCTTATGTCGGGGTTCCACTGTACTAAAATGATTTAAGTTTAGCATTCTGAAGCACTGTAGAATATTTCTCCATTATATTCTGTACAATGTTAAGGGACACTTTCCCATTTAAGTCAATAGCAAATGTTTAGATATGAATAAAGTTCTAAAACCTTTTATTTATGGAGTTCAGAGAGAGGGGGGGGGATGCAATGCTTTACTATTGAAATGTGTTTTGGAAAGCCACGATAAATTCATTTTATTTTTTCCCCTTGAAACATGGATAAAAACCCACTAACATTAATTCTGAAATTACAGTTTTTTTCATCACTATATTCTAAACAGAACTTCGTCTTTTAGCAAAAAAAGAAAAAAGAAAAAAAATGAAAGAAAAAGAAATAATTTCCCCCCGTTTTTCCAAATTGCATTTAAAGTTTCCTGCTGAAACTTTCAAGGCTAAATACACATGTGCCAAGTTATATTCCACTATAATAAATAGTAAAATATTAAATAATATGAATTCTATTCTTGAAATCACAGTTGAAATTTTCTGAGAATTTTGCTTTCAAGGCAGATGAAAAACAAATACTATCTCTTAAAAGTTCTTATTTTTAAGCATCATTTCATTAGTGTATAGATATAACCATTTTTTCTAAGTGTGCAATATAAGTATATTTGTCCTACCTAAATGCTATGTTTTATTCAGATTTTCTAGTTTAAAAAATAATGAAAATGTTGTCATGCAATATTCTGAATAAAAAGTAGAAATCTACTGACTAAATGATAGAAAACTGACAGAAAATAATATTTTGAAGAAGATATTTGATTCCTCTCATTTTAAATCCTTAAAGACAGTGTTAGAATATCTCTCACCTGCTTTTCTACATGATATTCCTGCTTGTTCTGTTGAGTCTACTTTGGAAGAAAGCACAATTATTATTGGTTAATTACAACTCATGCTTTAATATTTTAAAAAGGCTTCTTACTGAATATTCTGTCAAGTTTGGGATAGAGTGATGATAGTCCATTTACAAATAGGAACATTAGCCTCAGAACAGAGGCAATGTACTATTAGTTTTAGACTTGCAATTTAAATATAATCAATAAGGAAGGAAAAGTGTTTTGCAGCAGAGGCGGAGCAACGACACGGACACAAGAGCTGGATTTAAAATGGGTCATTTTATTAATTAAATTTGCATAATTTATTTAAATAAATTAGCATAAATTAACTATAACCCTAAACAAGAACCCACAAGGTCAAACAATTACTTCCAGGGCGGAAAATGACATCAGAAAAACTTCCGGGGCAACTTATAGGCATAGCTCCATGCTGATCCAGGTGAGGGGCCATGCCCTCACCTGACTCACTGCCATGCACCTGCATGTGGGAGGTCTCGCCGTCTATCCCATACAAGGGGAAAGAAATGGGTGGTACCCAAAGACAGGTTCCCCCAATTGCTCAGGTTGCTTCTACCATGAGCCTTTGGAGAGAACCTGTCAATCATCCCCAAAGATGCCCAATGGAGAACACGCAGTTGCTAAACACCACCCAGTTTTCCGCCCCTAACCTGTCTACCCAAATGACCAAAGGTAAGTCAATTAGCCTAAATGGGGGGCGAAGCACCCCCTAACCGCTTATCCGTCACCGCAGTGTGGAATAGGTGAAAAAACGGTCGTAGAAAATACCGCAACCACCAAAAATTCCTATTCGGCCCCCCTAGGGGTGACCCCCTTGGCACACTGAAAGATAGGGAGGGTGGGTGGGTGTTCGCTTCATCATCATCTAGGGCAAAAAGGAGGCCCTGGAGCCTGACCAGCCCTTTTATAGGGCTGCAGGCTCCGCCCCTGGATGATGTCACTGGGAAGGCCGAAGCCTCCCAGGAGCTGGCCAAGATCTCGTGAAATCTCACGAGATCTCAGCCGAAAACAAGATGGCGGCTGCGCCGAGGGTCGTGTCTCCCTGGCCCTGCCGCAAAACGGGACGGGGATGAAGTCACCGGCCAGGTAGAAGGCAAGTAACACTTTCTAGGATTGTGGCAAAAATAGTCATAATCAGATGTATAGACTGAAAATATTTTGGCTCAAGCTGGTCAGTACTCCATTTTTCCTCCTTCTCCTCCTGTGACATTAGGGAATTGAAGTAAAAAACAACTAAATGCATTGAACCTTCCCTTATGAAGTTTCACCTATGTATTATATTGGGTCATGGGAGAAGGTCTCTTGGTTGCAGCATTCAACTTTGAAACACCCTTCTTTTGAGGTCAAACTGGAACTGATATTAATTGCCGAATAGCCCCAGGTAAAGATCTTTGTGTATTTTCTGGGTAGAGGATAGGGTATACAAGTATTTTAAGCAACAATGAAATGAAGTGAAAACAAATGATATGAAATGATTAAAAAAATAAAGAAAATGTGATTTCGTACCTGAATTGCACGGATCATATCCGTGTCAAACTCTTTGGCCATTTTCACAAGTTGTTGAGCCGTTCGTTGCATCATTGCAAGGCATTCAAGCATCAAGCCAAAGTCCTCTTCGACAGCATAATCGTTGTCTTCTTCCTCTTCTTCGCTGGCGGACTTGGTCAACTCCAGCAGGTCTTCGTCGGACAATGGCTGGGCGTGCATGTCCAAAAGATCATTTACATCTTTGGCAGTCATATCAGTAAAGCCCTCTCCCCCTAGGACTTTTGCAAGGATTTCCTGAAGCACTAATGGGTAAAAGAACATCTTGTTCAAGTTGAGATCAAATGATGAACCAGAAGGTTAACCTAGAAGTGAGCTCTCAGATAAAGAAAATACGTATTTGCCCTTCTCTGAAATACGTTTTTCTCTCTCCTGCAAAAATGTAAGGATTCGGGGAAAAGTATGAAAGCTAACATGTTTTATGTTTTCTGTTCCATTGCTATCCCTAAATGTCAACAAGAAAAAAAGAAAAAAAGAAAGAAAGATAAAAGCTGCATATCTGTCTGTCCTCCAAGTGCTTGAAATGTTATCAACTGAAGACAGCCTATCAGAGTTTGATTGCAGGATGAACTTCATAGTTAGCTTATGAAACTATGATTACTTTTTGGTTTATTTTGCTTTATGTGCCTCACTTCAGAACCCACTGTATTGAGTCACTAGTTTTACTTAGATACTGCTTTTATAGAAACAAATACTTATAACTTAAACAATCGGTTAAAAACATAGTTTAAAAATCAATATTCAGGACAGGTAGTTTTGGCTCTATCATTCCCTGCTATTATTTGCTTTTATACACAAAGACAACACAAATCAAGAATGCTAGAGGTGATGTGATGATGTAAAACATTATTGTATTTATATTCCCAAAGGATAAGGAACTTTTGAAGCATAATTTCAAGTGCCCTAATGAAAGGCGGGCCTTTTGACTTGCTCATCCATTTGGAAAAAATTATGTGGACAGTTTGTATTCTGCCCAAGGTCATTCTGACTAATGAGAGAGGTTGACTTTGTTGTTACGGGCTTTGCATATGAATATGTAGTCTGTGTGTCATCAAACATACAATTCTTCTTTTCAAAAAGAAAACATTTATTTGGCTTATTATGGCAAGAAGAAACAGGGAGGAATAATTGAATCAAAGGTTGTATTATAGCAGAACACTAAGATGTGGAACATCAGAGTTGTCAACCAAAATAACCAACATGTTCAAGGAGTCCAGTAAACAGGGCTATTCTAATTAAAGTCCTATAATTTTTATTATGGTGAAAGTATTTGTGAGCCAAGATCAGTGAATGGATATGCCAGTGTGGAACGTTAGATCGTGCCAAGTGTCCTTACTACAGAAGCAGATGAAAATCTCATACGCACAGTATTGGAAACAAGAAAAAAAACCTCCAATACTAACAATCATTTCTAAGATTATGGAATGTGCGGAGATGTCAAAAATTACCATGGCGATTCATAACAAAAAAGATTCCGATTACTATAATATATGGGACAACTGGTATAAATGGATTACTGCCAAAAGATATCTAACTTTTATTTTATAGCTCAACAACTTCTCTTATCTCGCAACGTTTCAAACTCAAAATACCATTGATTAATAAAATAATTTCAGTACCGACACTTAAAATAAATAAATAAATAAATAAATAAATAAATAAGCAAAAAACAAAATTTGATCAGAACCTGATTCCGACAACATTATTCTTTTTACTTGTTTCTTAAACTCAATTAAATAACATTATAATCTAATTACTTACTGTATTCTATACTAACTGAGCTACACCTTTCCTCTTTTCCAATATTTATATAAATATATTTCCTTTTCTTTTTCCTATTTTATTCTCATTACTGATATATTACTGCTACACCCATTAACATACAATCACACCATGTTGTAACTCCTGATAACGTCTGCTACTTAGGCAGATCCTTCCTTTCTCCCTCCCTTATTACTTTACAAATACTTTATACAATCGTAAATCTATTTTTCTAACTACTTTTTTTATAAATATGTCTCTTACTATCCTTATCACTACTCACTACTACCTTTTAAATAATAAGATAAGCTAGGAAAATGAAGTATTGATAGTAATAGGATATAAATGGGAACATTGAATTCTTGTTACATTGTAAGATATATACGTCAACATACAATACCATGTAAGAAATACCCTTATCCCTTTTTTAAATTTATGTACTCCTCCTTTCCTTTCCCCATTTATTCTTTGTTAATTAATAAACTTTATTTAAAAAAAAGAAAAGAAAATCTGAATATAATCTATACAACTCAATTGGTATGTATATTTGTTGTAATTTAAACAAGACGTGCCAATTCTGAGAAAGGCACAGTAAGAAATGGAGTAAATCCTCTCTCTTTTTCTTTTTGGCTTTACTTCTTACACCAAATTGTAAAGAATTTAGTTTGCTTTTAGTTTATCACATTTTTTAATCTGTATACCGAGAATTTAAATTATAGTCTAGCTTAGTTTATGTGAACCAAACAAATTATGCTTTTAACAGTGAAGAAAAACAACAAAAGGCTTCAAAAAGGGGGCATACTGCAGGTGTTCCATTAAGAATTTCCAGCCTATGAAACTGCAAATTCCTTGTGCTATATTTAATCCACTTGAAGATCCAAAGATAGTAGATAGATAAGTGGAAACTACTTCCATGATATTAATGTTGCTTCTTGCTTAATTAAACAAAGAATGAATGAAAATTTTAGAAAATAAGACAACAATAAAATCAAGAAATTAAAACATGTCTTAGCAAATTTTTATTTAATTAATTAATTAGTTTGTTTGTTTGTTTTGTCACATACGTATTGGTGTTATACAAACATATAATATTTATAAACATGATAATAGTAAAAGAGAAACATTAGGACAGGAGATGGAAGGTACGCTGGTGCACTTATACGGCCCCTTACTGACCTCTTAGGAATCAGGAGAGGGCAACAGTGGATAATCTAAGGGTAAAGTTTTGGGGCTTAGGTGATGATACTACAGAGTCTGGTAGTGAGTTCCATTCATCAACTACTCAGTTACTAAAGTCAAATTTCCTGCAGTTGAGTTTAGAGCAGTTTACTTTAAGTTTGTATCTGTTGTGTGCTCATGTGTTGTTGTGGTTGAAGCTGAAGTAGTCATTGACAGGAAGAATGTTGTAGCAGATGGTTTTATGGGCTATGCTTAGGTCGTGTTTAAAATGACGTAGTTCTAAGCTTTCTAAACCTAGGATTGTAAGTCTAGTAGTGTAGAGTATTCTGTTACGAGTGGAGGAGTGGAGGGCTCTTCTAGTAAAGTATCTCAGGATATTATCTTGGGTGTTTATATCTGAAATGTGGTGCGGGTTCCAAACAGTTGAGCTGCATTCAAGGATTGGTCTGGTGAAAGTTTTGTATGCTCTGGTTAGCAGTGTGAGATTACTGGATCAGAAGCTAAATAGGATTAGGTTAACAACTCTTGAAGCCTTTTTGGTGATGTTGTTGCAGTGGGCTTTGGCACTTAGGTCATTTGATATGAGTATTCCAAGGTCTTTAATGGAGTGAGGGTTGTCTGCAAGGTCTTGTTTATTCAGCTTGTATTTGGTGTTCTGATTCTTTTTGCCAATGTGTAGGACAGAGCATTTTTTAGTTAGATTTGGAGTTGCCATATATTTGACCATTAAGACACAAAGTCAAGGTCTTTTTGGAGAGTAGCTGTGTTATCAGTGGTGTTGAAAAGTTTGATATCATCATTGGAGAGAACACAGTTGCTTGTAATGTGATCGCAAAGGTCATTCATATAGAGTATGAAGAATATTGGTCCAAGTACGCTGCCTTGGGGTACGCCGCTCTTAACTGGAACAGGATTAGACATGGCACTCCCTATTCTGACAACACAATTATCCAACTATGGAGGGATCCTGAGATGCCATAGGATTTGATTTTAGAAGTAGTTTGTCATGTACCACTGAGTCGAAGGCTTTACAGATGTCAATATAAATTGCATCTATCGATTTGCCCTGATCGAGATATGTAGTCCATATGTTTTTGCAGTGAATGAGTTGCAGGTTTCAGGATAATATTTTTCTGAAACCAAATTGTTTGTTAGAGAGTAGGTTGTTAGTTTCTAGGTGGAGAGTAATTGATTGGTTTATGATTGATTCTTTGACTTTGCATGTGACACAGCATAATGAGATTGGTCTACAGTTTTCAACTAGAATGGGATCTCCTTTTTTTGAAGATGGGGATGACCATTGCTTGTGACTATAGCTTTGGTAGTGAGTTGGTTCTGAATGATTTTTAAAGATTATGCTTAGTGGTCCAGCTATGACTGTGGAGAGCTTTTTTAGGAAATATGCACATAGACCATTGGCCCAATTGATAGAGAAGGTTTAAGGTCATCTAATGCTTTTCCAACAATGTCTTCAGTGAAGTCTATTTGAGTTAAGTAGTTATGAGTGTTTGAGGCGCAATTGGTGAATTTTGGTGTTTACAAAGACTAAGCCAAAGAATGTGCTGAAGAGGTTAACTTTGGTTGATTAATCATGGCATTATTTGTTTTTGGGTCCTTTTAGTGGTGGGATGGGTCTTGAGTCTTTGAGTTTGTTATTTACAAAGTTGTTTCTCTTGTTTGCTGTGGTAGTTGAAGCATTCTGTCTTCATTTGGTGGCATATACTTTTGTATCAGCTTTTGAAGTTGGCTACGTGACCTTTTTTGTTTTTCCGCAGAGAGATTTGTTTTTTGGTTTGTAGCTTTCTTATGTCCAAGTGTAGCTAATCCTCTTGTATCTGGTTCTATTCAAGATAATTAATAATTTTAAATATAACCCACCAAGATAATAATGTAAAATGAAGAGAACAATTGTAATGTGGCATGTCATTTCTTTCCAATTTTTTGTACTCCACAAAGAGCTTGATATATGGACAAATAAGGCATCTCTGTAGAAGAAAACCCACCATCATATAGTGAAAGCTAAGCTTGCCTTGTATAATAGAGCTTCTATAGTGAATGAAGCTGGATCCACCCTCCCTTCATCTGCTCTTGCACATTCAGTGACATCAGGAGGTAGGGCTAAGAGAACTATACATATAGTAAGCTCCTGAAGTAATCATGGGTTTGGGGCTTTTAAAAAAATAAATAATGGGGAACTATGTTCTCCTGTCTAAAAAAAATACCAAAGAAAAGCAAATTACTTCCTACCTTGCCCTTCAAAAAAATAATCTTCTGGCAGGGACATTCCCTGGTGAAGAAAGGTGTGCAGTAGATTGGGGCTAGTTCTCCTCTTGTCCAATTTAGGAAAATTTTGTAGAGATTGAAGTCCAATCTCAAACGGAAAAGAAAACATATACTTTTCTGTATTTATACTATTTTTTGGGACTATATGGAAGAACATCTGAAAAATCAGTTGAGGGATGAAGCGAAACTTTTTCTAGAAAACTGTCCCAGCTCTGATAATACTCACACATCAAAACTTAGTAGGTAGAGATCCAGTGGTGGGCTGCAACAGGTTTAACAACTGGTTTGGAGATTGAATGCTTTGCACATGCACACATGTGTGCACCTAATGTACTAGTGTGCAGTGTTCAAATACAGGAATTTGAAGCTCAGCTGCTTATCGTCTAAGACAGCCTTGGTAAGTAGAACAGCAGAAGTGCAGAAATCACCTGTACCATCCAAATCAGCTGATCCAGAAAGGTGGATAGCTTGGGGATGGGTGGGTAGGACCAATCATCGTAACTACTGGTTCACCCGGACCTGTCCGAACTGGCAGCAGCTCATCACTGTAGAGATCCTAATTCTAGTAGACTACATGGAGGTTCAGAAAGTTCTTCTCATGTTAGACCTAGATCAGAGAAGAAATATAGTTCTGCACTCAGATCTAGTATGAACCTCAGATTTAGTATGAAGATCTTGCCAACTGCAATTAATGCATGGTCGGCTGAATTTAATGGCCAGCTGAAAATTGTGCCAGGGCCAGGAAGAACATGGCCCTAGCACTCTCATCGCCTGTGCATCAGCGAACTCACATGAAAACACAAGATCACTGTTGCCGGCTTTGCACCTCCATGTGCAGCTTTTTGCAGCCGGGGGGCATGCCAGGCAAGCCCTATAAATAGGGCTGCACCTCAGGCATTGTTCCTTTTCCTCCCAGCTGCCAAAGAAGTGGACATCTGCCCTCCTTCCCTATCTTACAGTGTGCCTTGAAGGGGTTGTCCACAGGGGCTGAATAGGAATTTTTTGTGGTCTCAGCGCTTTAGTTGTGGCCGTTTTTTCTCCTATTCCACACTGGGGAGTGAGGAAGGACTGGTTAGGGTATGTGGTGGATTTAGTCACATTTTGATAATTGGCTTTCCCTTTGGTCACTGGCGTTGGCAGGTTAGGGGTGGAAATGGGCAGTGGTAGCAACTGCGTGTTCTCCTTTAGGGCATCTTTTGAAAGATTATGGGCAGCCTCTCGCCAGGAGCTTAAGATATTGCATGACCTGGGCAATTGGAGAGGGGGCTGTCCTTGGGACTCACCTAACCCAATAACCAGAAGGGAATTGGATGGTGGGCAACTATAGGCGTAGCTCCTTGCTGAACAATGGGAAGGAACCATGTCTTCACCTGGTTCCTGGCCACATCTTTGCCAGGAACCAGGTGAAGGCATGGTACCTTCACCTTGTTCAGCAAGGAGCTACACCCATAGTTGCCCAGGAAGGTTATTTGTGAATTATTTCCACTCCAAATTTTCTAGTGGCCTCTGCAGGTCCTGGTTATCGGGGGATAATCAATTAAAGTTCATTTAACTTTAATAAAGTGACCCCTTCAAACCCAGCTCTTGGTGTCCATGTTCTTATTCCGTGTCTGGCACAATCTTACTTTTTGTATTACTTTAGAGCAAACAGATGTCACATTCAGCAAGCACACCTTTTTTTAAAAAAATGTAGATGGAGCATGTGATTTTCAAGGATATTATGTACGAAGTCTTCAAATGCACAATTAGTCACTTGTACTATTGCATTCCAGTTTATTAGATAGATCAATATTGTTATAGTTTCTAGCCATTAACATCTTACTACTTTAAAGAACATAGAAATATTCACAGATTAAAACTGCAACAGCATGTTAAAATATGAATTACACATATAATCAGAAAGTTCTATTTCATACTGTCTCCATTTAATTCTGACCTCATATTTGAAGTTCAAGTTTACACCAAATAGCACAATCATGTTAATCTATAATTCTAACACTGAATTACAACTGTAATGATCAATACTTTTATTTATTCATGATATGGGGCCATAATAGATTAATGTATACAACAATATTATTTCTTCAGCCAAGAACTAACAAATCATAAATGAAAAGAATTAAAACCATCCTTTCAAGCCACAGGGAGTACTTTCCATGCAGTTAACAGAGTTTATTTTTTTTTTAAAAGAAATGAAATATTGACTATAGAAACTTACTTGAGATAATTCAGTTCTACGGAAAGTTTATAATGGTCTACTATTATCAAATATTTTTCAAAACAGAGTTTTACTCATTGAAAATATTTCATTTTTTAAAAAAATAATTGTGTTGGAAGATTTCTAGGGAGAAATGATAATCCCAAGAAAAAAAGTACATTTTCAATTGTGTGTGAAGAACTCAAATACATGCAATTTTTCCTAACACTGGAAACTCTCCACCTGAAATATTATGGGATAGCAAGGATTTCTGGACGAGAAAAATTACAATTGTTACTGTATTTATTCAACTAATTACTACTCTATTATTTTTGCAGTTGTTTGCATTAATGGAATTATTATAGCATGGAAAAATTGGATGTGACATGTCTTTCAGAACATCATGTTATCCATATTGCATGCTATCTGAAATATCTCCCTTTAAAAGAAAAATTGTGAGATATTTTTCTTATATCTAAAAATATGTTTTTTATCTGGATACAATGCTCCTTGAAAACTGCAGCCTTCTTCAAAAACAGCCTTCTAGCCTAATGAAAGAGAGAGCTATGACAGCACTCTAATCTAGCAGAGTGAGGAAAGATTTAAAGGAAAATGCTACATGTAATTAAAAAATATAAATTATATTATAATTTCAAACAAGTATTAAGTTTTATCTCATTCACAACATGTCAATAATTTTCTCTAAGTATCAGCTTCCCCACCTGTGGTTAAAACCGAAACCTTCCTATAATACAAATGAAAACATCTGATGAAAAAATGACACATTTAGGCATGCGGATAAAGACAGAATAGTAAGCCATTAAGCACATGGCATAACTTTCTGTCCTGCATCCTCATTTAACTTTTCTTTATGTCTCTTTAACTCATTCATTGGTTTGCTTCCAACTGGGTACATCTGCCACAGCACCTGGCAAGGGAACAGGCTTACCATTCCCCTAGCCTCCCCCCCCCATCTTCAGGGCTCCATGCAGCTCTCCAGACTCTCCCAAAGTGTGTGCTTTGCTGAGTTGTGATACCCAAGATGGGTAAAGTTACCAAGTCTGCAGAGTTGTTGCTATTATCATTTTATGTCAGAATGAAATCTCCATACATTAACATGGATGATTATAGTGAAATATGGCTACTATCCATTTCAATGTCAATAATATATAAGGTATGGCTACCTGATGAAGACAAATAAGTCCAAAATAGATCTGCATTAGTCTCCCTTCCTTTTCATTATAAGCAAAATATGTTACATTTATAGATTATAGTTGTTGGCACCCTTGGTAGGGTTTAGAGGCAAAAAGGAAGCTGTGATGCTCCTTCAATATACCAGGGTGACTTGACAAAAAAAACCCACCACACACATAACTCTTCCCTGGCACAAGCTGATATAGGAGATGAGTCTGTAGCCTAAAGGCTAAGGCCTCTGCCTTGTAAGGCAGAGGTCCCAGGTTCAAATCCTAGTAAAAGGGTTTGGCTACCTGATGAAGGCAAATAAGCACAAAATACATCTATAGTAGTCTCCCTTCCTTTTCATTATCAGCAAAATATGTTACACACACACACGTTTTCATAGATTTTCACAGTATGTACGTCTTGATGTATTCAAGTCTTTTGATAGTCTTCTGTAAGATTGATAGAATCTTAATGATGTTTCAATGAGGTCCCACTCATCATCTTCAGGCTGGTGCTTTCAGCTTTGTGCTTGGGTAAACAAAGTGTGGTCTGAGCTGCCGTCCCTGTATAAATACTGGGGGGATATGTGGAGTGCTGGCTCAGCTGCTGCAAGCGGGTTGGTTGGCTATGTTGTAACATCCTGATTAGGTGGGGGGGAAACAGCTTGAGTAGTTGATGCAGTTGATCAACTATATATGTGTATATAAATGTCACATGTTTTTGCTGAATTTGAAAATTAAGGGAGACTTATTCTGGCCTCATTAGCTAGCCATACCCTCACTGGTACTTGAACTTGCAGCCTTTGCCTTATAAGGCAGAGAATTAACCTCTAGGCTACAGTATCCAATCCCTTCAGCTCTGTACCAGGGAATATATATACCAGGGAATTTTATGTCGGATCACCCTGGTATATTGAAGGAACGTCACAGCTCCTTTTTGCCTCTAGGCCCAACCCAGGGCCATTTCAAGGCAGTTAATTTATTAATAGCCAACAACTATATTCTGTATGTATCACATGTTTTTGCTGAAATTTTAAAATTAAGGGAGACTAGGATGGCACCATTTTGGCCTTGTTCTGGCATCATCAGCTAGCTCGGGTTCTTAAGTAGAAAAGGTTTCTTAAGAAGAAACAAAAAAAATCTTGAACACCTAGTTCTTATCTAGAAAAGTTCTTAAATAGAGGCATTCTTAAGTAGAGGTACCACTGTGTGTATACACACACACACACACACACTTTTTTGCTGACATAAATATAGATAGATCTGTCTGTCTGTCTGTCTGTCCGTCCATCTATCCATCTATCTATCTATCACATACTGTATGACTGTTTTTTCCCTTAGTCTTATTTTTGCTTCTTTGCTATTATAATTTTGTATTTTTTAATTTTTTTAAATGCAGTCAATAAAAACATTAAGAAACCCAGGCAAACTTGCAAACTTTTGAACAACCCCAAGATGGAAGAAAAGAACTAGATGTTTCCGAGTCTTTGCTGCCATCTCATGATCATCTGGATTTTGATAGCCTAATAGCCCTAGATTTGGGAAGAAATTTGTTATAGAAAAAAAATCTACATATGTGTTCTGTATAGCAGTTGCAAATGACTTAATGGCATGTAATCAATCAAAACAATTCAGTTTAAGGTCTGAAGGCAGAAGTAGTGGCAAGATCTATTTCTTAAATTTTGCAATTTCTTACCTGTGGAAAGAAAGTATGGATTGGGGAAGCGGGGTGCAGTACAAATTGGTGAAGATTTGTGAGGGTGTATGATAAGGCAAGGGAGGGTTGGTGAGAGGAATCTGAGTGGCTGACATTGCCCAAATACAGAGAATATGGCATAGGAAGTATGTGTGGTGGCAGGTCAGCACCAATTATACCTTATCTCTCGTTTGTTTCCGTCGGAACCCTTAAGTTACAATATAACTAAAAAATAGTTAGCAAGGAAAACAGAAGTTGCCTAATGATATGGCCCATGTGGTGCACTGGATTTGGAATCTAAATGAATTTCCACCAAAGATTTAATGGACAGAACCACAAAGTTCAACAACTAGCAAGGAAGCCAATAGCTGAATCAAAATATAACACTAAGACTCTTCCCAATACAGTCTTTGTAAACCTCTATTGAACAGATTTTATATTTCAGTGACGTACATATTTACTCAGTATTGCCCTTCCTGACCCAACTTGTGTTATGTCTGCATTTGGAGAAGCATGTATATTTAAATTACCACATTTATTTATTTTATTACACAACTTCAGTCATCAAGGCGCTAAGTACCTCACAGCAGCAACATTATACAACGTAAAACGATAATCATATGAACTGTAATATTTAATAAATACTAACATAATTAAATAGTCATAAGTGTTTGAGCATATTTGACTCAGCAGTTGCAGAGTGTATTCCTGTGCAGAATATATACCTATGTGACAGAAGAGACCATGGGGAGGTCAGGCTAAGATATTATAGCTGTTAGGATATGCTGAATGCAGAACTATGCAGCAACTAGCATTTAGTTAAAGATTGACCATTTAGGTCATCTCTGAACATGAATGTGAGCAATCTCCTTTGGGATGCAGTTTTACTGAATTGCACGAAAACAGAGCAAGTGGATTTTGGCACACAGCCTGAGTGTTCCAACTCCAGGTGCACCACACTTGCCATATCATTAGGCAGCTTCTGTTTTCCTTGTGCAACTATTTGCTAGTTATATTGCAACACAAGTGTTCTGAGAGAAACAAAAGAGAGATAAGGTGTAATTGGTGCTGTCACGAAGGACTCATTCAAATGAAATGTTGTTTACATGACTATACCCGGTTATATACTGGTATATGCAGGCCCAATTTTGTGAGTTCATGTGAAATCACTAATTATGAGTAGTGATAGAGCTAAAATTCAAAAACCGTGCCATTCGAGGCATAATTCTAGGAAGTATATCAAATCCTACCTCATTGCAATCCAACAGAGGATTTATTGTTATATGTAACATATTTATTTTTATGAAGAGGATATTTTCAGCAGGTGGCAGTATCTTGCCAACCTGGGCTAATCTTGAAAATGTAAGCAGAGTTAGATATAGTGTGTTCTGTCTGGGTTTTCCCAGACCTCCACACCCACTGAAAAAACAGCCAGACACTCTGGTAAAATCCAAAAGTATTTTATAGCAGGAAAAAATAAGCACAAAGGAAAACCTGTCTTCACAGCAGACAGGTTACAATACGTTACAACAGGGTCCTGATGTCCAGTCAATTTCACAAGCTTCTTGCTGGCACCCCGCCCCCAAGGTTTCAATAGTCCAAGGCACAAACCAGGATTGTAGCCACCAAAGTTCACAGACAGGTCTCACGAATCTCCAAGATAAAACTCCACAAGCCAGGAAGGGTGGGGCCGCCTTTTATCCTTTCCCAAGCACCACACCCAAACCCAGCTGTGACCTCTAACGCTGAAAATACCTAGCCAATTGAGTTCGTCTCTGATTAGCTCTCCTTTGTCGCATATCTATGATGTCATGAGCATCTTCCCCCAGGGAATCCAGGCTGCTTGCTGGGGAGAGCTCCCCCTGGTGGAACTCTGGCTGTCCTTCTTCTTCAGCCTGGGATTCCGCTTCCTCGTCAGTCTGCACCTCCTGGTCCTCAGCCTCTCCCTCTGAGCTGGAAGCCGACAGCAAATCAGCCATTCCCGGAGGGGTCCCAGGCTGAACCACAACACCATCCCCCCGCGGAAGGCCCCTCCCCACCTGCCAGCGGAGAGGACGCGGTTTCTGAGGGAACTGGGCGTGAAAAGCCCGAAGAAGATCGGGAGCGTCCAACAACGCCGCTTCCACCCAGGAGCAATCATCCGGATCCCCCTCTACCCATTGCACCTTGTACTGGAAACACCCATTCACCCAACGGGAATCCACAACGTCATGTACCATAGCTTCAGGGAGGTGATCACGAACACACGGGGCAGGAAACACGGGAACATTGGGACGGAGCGGACAATCGGGAGGGACAGGGACTAGCAGCGAACGGTGAAACACAGGGTGAACCCGCAAGTTGTCCAGCAGGGTGAGCCGGTAAGCCACCGGATTAATCACCCGCTCAACGGGAAAAGGACCCAGGAACCGGGGATCTAGTTTGTGCCGGGGTAATTCAGAGGCTACATATTTCGTGGACAACCACACCTGATCCCCCACCACCAAGGGGGGCACATCCCGTCTGGAGCGATCAGCCACCCTCTTGTAATCCTCCTTGGCTTTATTCAGGTATCTCTTCACCATCTCGTGAACCGCCTGCAGCTCTGAGAGAAAGTCCTCAGCAGCAGGCACCGGGGAATCTAGGAGGGTCAAGGGAAAGAAGCGAGGGTGAAATCCATAATTTGCGAAAAAGGGCGTGAGCCGGGTCGATGAGTGACGGGAATTGTTGAAAGCGAACTCCGCTACAGGGATAAACCGGGACCAATCCGTCTGGCGATCCGCCACTACACACCGCAGGTATTGTTCCAATATCCCGATCACTTTTTCTGTACCGCCATCGGTCTGGGGGTGCTGCGTCGAGGCGAGGCACACGGACACATTCAGGGCCGACATCAATTCCCGCCAAAACCGGGCTGTGAATTGTGTGCCCCTATCAGAGACCACTCGATCCGGAAGCCCATGTAACCGAAACACGTGACTAATAAACATTTGAGCCGTGAGTTGGGCAGTGGGCACCCTAGTGCAAGGGACAAAATGCACCATCTTGGTGAGCATGTCCATCACCACCATGACTACCGTGAAACGAGCAGAGGAAGGCAAATGAGTGACAAAGTCAATGGACACGGCACCCCAGGGTCTCTCAGGCGTGGGCAAAGGTTGCAGTAATCCCGGTGGGGCTCCAGTCACCCCCTTGGCCGTACGACACTGGACACAGGTGGCCACATAGGAACGCACATCATCTTGGAGGCGTGGCCACCAGAATGTCCGAGAGACTAGCTCCAATGTTTTAAACAGACCAAAATGCCCCGCCACTGGACAGTCATGACACTGGGTCATAATCAACCCTCTCACTGGGCCGGCGGGAACATACAGCTGCCCCCGGTACCGAAGCAGACCGTCTTGAAACGTCCATGGGGAATTGGGTGTTAACTCCCGCACTCTCTGCGCTACAAACCCATCCTCACGCTGCGCCTCCCGTAAACGGTGACGCAAGTCTACTGGGTCCTGAGTGGCAGCCAAAGCTGCAGGGGGTAACACTGTCTGCAGAGGGGCCAGCTCCTTCGGGTGCGTGTATTCTGGCTTGCGCGACAAGGCATCCGCTCGGGGGTTCTGGGCACTGGGAGTGTACCTGATGCGGAAATTGAACCGCGCGAAAAAGAAAGACCAGCGGATCTGTCTCTGGTTTAATTTCCGGGCCGTCTGCAAATACTCAAGGTTCCGGTGATCCGTCCGTACCTCGATTTGATGACGGGCCCCCTCCAGGTAATGCCGCCAATGCTCAAAGGCGGCCTTCACCGCTAAAAGTTCCTTCTCCCAAATAGTATAGTTCCTTTCCGAGGGAGACAGCTTCCGGGAGAAGTAGGCACACGGAAACAACATGTCACCGGGCCGATGGGCTTGGAGAAGCACTGCGCCAACCGCTACATCTAAAGCGTCGGTTTCTAACACAAACGGCTGAGCGGGATCAGGATGGCGCAGAAGCGGTTCCGCCATGAACGCCGCTTTCAGGGCATCAAAAGCCCGCTGTTCCGCCTCCCCCCAACCAAATGGGACTTGTTTTTGTAACAACCGAGTCAAGGGCGTGGTTAACGTGGCATACCCCAGAACAAAAGCCCGATAGTAGTTTGCAAACCCCAAAAGACGTTGTACGTCTTTCACCCGTCGTGGAGGTTGCCAAGACTGAAGTGCGGCCACTTTGTTCGGGTCCATGGAAATGCCACCTGGAGATAAAATGTGCCCCAGGAATTCGACGGTAGTCTGGAAGAATTGGCACTTCTCCAGCTTGGCATACAACTGCTGCTCCCGCAACCGGAGCAGGACCCGGCGCAAATGGGTCAAATGCAAGGCATGGTTCGGGGAATACACTAAAATGTCATCAAGGTAAATCACCACAAAATGGTCCAACATGTCCCGGAACACGTCGTTCATCAGATGTTGAAACACGGCCAGGGCGTTGGTGAGGCCAAATGGCATCACTGTATATTCAAAGTGGCCGTAACGCGTGCCAAACGCTGTCTTCCACTCATCCCCGGCCCGCATCCGGACCAAATTATACGCACTGCGCAAATCGATTTTGGTGAATACCGTTGCCGTCCGCAACCGGTCCAAGAGTTCAGGGATCAAGGGCAAGGGGTACCTATTCCGCACTGTGATGGCGTTAAGGCGGCGATAGTCACAGCAGAGGCGAAGATCGCCTGTTTTCTTTTTCACGAACAAAACAGGGGCAGACAAAGGGGACTTGGATGGCCGAATAAATCCCTTGGCCAGATTCTTTTCCACAAACTCCTTGAGAGCCACAAGCTCCGGCTCGGACATGGAGTACAAACGACCAGCCGGGAGCTTGGCGTCAGGGAGCAGGTCAATGGCACAGTCATACGTCCGATGTGGTGGTAGCCGATCCGCCTCTTTTTCGTTGAACACATCGGCGAATTCCTCGAGGCAACGGGGTAATTGAATCGCGGGAACTACTGGGCCGTGGGCTGCGCACACATGTCGGTGATGGTCCACGCACTGCAAACTGGAGAAGGTGACCAAGTTCTGAGACCACACCACCTGTGGGTCATGTGCACGCAGCCATGACAACCCCAACACGAGGGGAAAATGAAGCCCCTTGGTAACATAAAACTGTAGGGCCTCCTCATGAGTTCCGATGCACATCCGCACCGGCAGGGTCTGGAAACGGATGGGACCAGCCAACAAAACCCGCCCATCGATAGTCTCCACAGTTAATGGCGGGGTAACAGGACAAAGGGGCAAGGAATGACGTTGGGCAAAGGCTTCGTCTAAGAAGTTCGTCGTCGCCCCCGAATCCACAAGGGCCAACGCGGGGTAAGTCCGAGTCCGTTGCGCGATATGCAAGGTCACCGCAAGCGTCAGGTGTCGAAACGGTCCAAATTCGGGAGTCGTGGAGTCAGACGAAAGTGGGATCCCCGCCCGACCTAGTGTTGCCACCAAGCCGGGCCCCCCTCGTTTCCCGATCGTTCCGGCGACGGAGGACATCCAGACGAAGGCCCCGCCATCGGAGAGTTCAGGGCAGGAACGGGGACACCAGGGGTTGTCTCCTGTAACTGCACAGGGGACGCCATGGGAAGCACGGGAGGGCTGTAGGGTACAGGAACGACGGCAGCCACGGTGCTCCGCCTCTTGTGGGGACAAACGACAGCAAAATGTCCCGGGGCCCCACAATAGAAGCACAACCCAGCTGCCCGCCGACGCCCTCGTTCCTCCGGGGTCTGTCGGGGTCGGGCGTAACTTACGTCCATCGGCTCCCCGGCAGCAACACGATCCATCAAGCGTGGAGGCAGCGCTGGTGAAAAACGTCGGGGCGCAAGGACCGGAGCCGGGGTGCTTACGGTTGACAACCCCCGCCGCGAATCAGGTGTCGGCGGGACGCCTGATGCATGGGGGTTGGACCGTCCCGCTCGACGGACTTCCCTGGCCAACAGCCTGGCCTCTATTGCCAAGCAATGCCGCTCCAAACCGTCCAACGTGCCGGGCATCACCTCATGCACTAAGGCGTCCAACATCGTGTCGGATAGTCCATCTTGAAAGGCCTCGATCAGGGCAGCCTCATTCCACTGGACTTGCCCGGCCAGAGACCTAAAGTCAGCCATATAGTCCACCAGGGGGCGCGAACCCTGGCGTAATTGCTTCAGCGCCCGCGTGGCCGTTTGTTCCTGCACCGGGTCCGCAAATTGGTGACGCAGCAAGTCACAAAAAGCATTGTAGTCCTGGAGTAGCAGATCATCCCGGGCCAGGTAAGGTGCCACCCACGACGCTGCAGGGCCAGCCAATAAACTGCACAGAAACGCCACCTTGTGGTCATCCCCTGGGAAGTGCATCATCTGCGCGTTGATAAAAAGCTGCACCTGGCTCTGGAACGCAGAAAACAGCCGCCGGTCCCCCCAGAACTTTTCCGGCATCGCCACAAAACATTTCCTTCTGGGCAAAGGTGCTGGAGGTGGTACCACAGGTGCCGCCTGGGGTGGGGCCGCCTGGGACAAAACCTCCACTTGACGTTGTAATAACAAGACTGTCTGGGTCAAGTGAGCAATGTCCCCTCGCAATTCTGCAAAGACAGCCTGCATGTCAGCTGCAGAAACATCCATGGTGACAGGCAAAAACAGGAAGCCGACAAACAAAAGAAGTCCAACCAGGAACCAGCAGCAAAGAGCAAGGAACAAAACAACCAAACCACCCCTCCAAAATGAGCACCAGGTGTCTGGTGGTTGGTGGAGTTTTATTCTGTTCTGTCTGGGTTTTCCCAGACCTCCACACCCACTGAAAAAACAGCCAGACACTCTGGTAAAATCCAAAAGTATTTTATAGCAGGAAAAAATAAGCACAAAGGAAAACCTGTCTTCACAGCAGACAGGTTACAATATGTTACAACAGGGTCCTGATGTCCAGTCAATTTCACAAGCTTCTTGCTGGCACCCCCCCCCCCCAAGGTTTCAATAGTCCAAGGCACAAACCAGGATTGTAGCCACCAAAGTTCACAGACAGGTCTCACGAATCTCCAAGATAAAACTCCACAAGCCAGGAAGGGTGGGGCCGCCTTTTATCCTTTCCCAAGCACCACACCCAAACCCAGCTGTGACCTCTAACGCTGAAAATACCTAGCCAATTGAGTTCGTCTCTGATTAGCTCTCCTTTGTCGCATATCTATGATGTCATGAGCATCTTCCCCCAGGGAATCCAGGCTGCTTGCTGGGGAGAGCTCCCCCTGGTGGAACTCTGGCTGTCCTTCTTCTTCAGCCTGGGATTCCGCTTCCTCGTCAGTCTGCACCTCCTGGTCCTCAGCCTCTCCCTCTGAGCTGGAAGCCGACAGCAAATCAGCCATTCCCGGAGGGGTCCCAGGCTGAACCACAACATAGTGTAGTAACAATTTAGATAGGAGACCACTAGGAAGTGCCAAGGCTATAGACTGGGCTGAAAAGGACAAAGAATATTCTAGAAAAAGCAATGGCAGATCAAGAAACACTAAGAAAACATGAATGTTCTGCTGCATGATTGTATGTTTCAGTAGTGGCAAATAGCATCCATAAGTGCAGGCATGTATATATTTACGCACAATATGCTTTAATATATATACTTATAAACTCATGTGTGAGCACACCCACACCCACATAAACTTAAAACGTTGTAAATGTTGTAGAAATTCTGAAATTTATTGAGTTCCTTCATTCTTAAAAAAAGAAAAGAAAACCGGCATTTTCATTCTGAAAGATAAGTTTGTTTTATGGGTCACCAGAGATCAATGAAAAGAAAATGAGAATAAAGAATGAGTCAACAGTAAAATCAATATTATATTGTTAATAATAATAAAACTATCAGGGGGTTTTCCATTAATTTATTTATAAAATTTGTTATCTACTCTTCATTTTCTTCATAATCCAAAAGTATGATGATGATGATGAAATAATAATAATAATAATAATAATAATAATAATAATAATAATAATAATAATAGTAATAGTAACTACCTTTGAAAAGTGTTCGGAAACTTCAGATCATGCAGAATGCAGCTGCGAGAGCAATCATGGGCTTCCCAAGGTATGCCCATGTTACACAAACACTCCGCAGTCTGCATTGGTTACTGATCAATTTCCAGTCACAATTCAAAGTGTTGGTTATGACCTACAAAGCCCTTCATGGCATCGGACCAGATTACCTCCGGGACTGCCTCCTGCCGCACGAATCCCAGCGACCGGTTAGGTCCCACAGAGTTGGCCTTCTCCGGGTTCCATTGACTAAACAATGTCGGTTGGCGGGACCCAGGAGAAGAGCCTTCTCTGTGGCGGCCCTGACCCTCTGGAACCAGCTCCCCCCGGAGATTAGAACTGCTCCCACCCTCCTTGCCTTTCGTAAAGTTCTTAAGACCCATCTCTGCCGTCAGGCATGGGGGAACTGAGACATCTCCTCTGGACCTATACAGTTTATACATGGTATGTTTGTGTGTATGTTTGCTTTTAATAATGGGGTTTTTTAGCGTTTTTTTAAATTATTAGATTTGTTCTTACATTGTTCTTGTTATTGTTGTGAGCTACCCCGAGTCTACAGAGAGGGGCGGCATACAAATCTAATAATAAAATAATAGTAATAGTAATAGTAATAGTAAATATTTATTTATAAAATTTATAAATAATATTATAAATAATATTTATAAATATTATAATATTCGTAGTTCTTATAAATAATATTTATATTATTTATAAGAATTTATAAATAATAAATTCTCAAAAGCAAGATCAATGTATGCAATACCATCAAGGCCATAAATACGTGGGCTATACCTATCATAAGATACACTGCTGGCATAATAAACTGGACAGGCTGAACTAGACAATTTGGAAAGAAAAACAAGAAAACTCATGACCATTCACTATTTACTTCACCCTCGTAGTGACTATATCTTCCCAGAAAATCTGGCGTCAAAGGACTTTTACAAGTAAAACAAACAGTAGTAGAAGAAAAATATGCATTGGCAGAATACGTCAAAAAAGTGAACAACCTGCATTGATTGAAGTAAACAACTGGAAGCTTCGGAAAGCACAGCAGACAAAGAATCAGTATAGGAAAACTGCAATGCAACAGATGGTGTTGGAGCCAACAGCTGGTGCAATAAAGCTTTACATGGGCAGTTCTTCAACAAGATTGAAGGAAAAGTTGATAAGGAGAAGATCTGGTTATGGCTCACTAATGGAACACAAAAGAAGGAGACATGAGGCTTGATTCTTGCAACCCAGGATCAAGCAATCAGAACAAATGCAATCAAGACCATTATTATTATTATTATTATTATTATTATTATTATTATTATTATTATCATCATCATCATCATCATTATTATTATTATTATTATTATTATTATTATTATTATTATTACGGTATATTAGATTTGTATGCCGCCCTTCTCCAAAGACTCGGGGCAGCATACACATGCACAAAAATACACAGCAAACAATGTATATCATCCATACTGTTTGCTGTTTGCTGGGAAGCAAATTGCTGAGAGGCAGAGGCAGATTTGGCATTTTTGTTCACTGGTTGAGTTCTTACCAAGGACCTGCGATAGGTAGACGTTATGAATGTCCTTGGTGCTCTCTGATGTTGATACACTGATGATTTGGTTACAAAACATCTGCAAACAAACAAACATAATTAAGCTCAGAAAGCACCAAGGGCTGCTCATTTTAGCTCTGACCTACAAATATTCTACCTGATTGGTAGAAGTTGTTTCATAGTGCTACAGGTATTGCTGCAGGGTGTAAGCAGTTCCAAGTAAAGCTATCTTTTGCAATTAATTGATGATTATTTTGTTAATGTCATTGGTATTCAAATGGTGATTCAAATGTTTTGGAATTGTATGCTGGGCAGTGTTCCCTCTAATTTTTTGGGGTGGGTGGGTGGAAAAGTATAGTGTCTGAGCGGCAGTCTCTTCGGGACTGGGCTGCACAGAAATAATAAATAAATAAACAAACAAACAAACAAACAAATAAAAAACCCACCCTGTTTTGCCTCAGAGAATTTCAAAATAAAATACTGTACTGTGTGTCTATAACAGTGAGCTCATAATAGGGCAACTCTATCAATATCAAAATGCCACTTAAATAGTTGAGCTAGTTTCAAACTAGATTTTTATTTTCTTTCTCTCTTCCTTACTCCCATTCTTTTTCTTTCTCTTTTCCTTCCTCTTTTTTTTCTATCTGTTTCTCTCTCTTCCTCTCTTCCTCTCTCTCTCCTTCCCTCTCACTCTTTCCCTCTTGGCTTCTGGGCAGGTTTGGAAAACTCTGAGTTGATGATGATTTTTAAGTGAGCGATTGCTCACTGCTCAGCTTAGAGGGAACTATGATGCTGGGTGCCTGTTATTATTGGTATGATCTTTGCTATTATTATTATATACACAAAAATGTGAATTCGCAGCTGCCAGTTCTTCACTTATTATTACAGTATATCAATACAACACAGCAAACTAGATCACTATGCTGGATTTCGTATTTCATCACCAGTCGGGCACTTCCCAAGCACGTAGGACTGCATGGTGTAGCGGCGAATTATGTTTGCCGATCCCAGTAAAGCGGCTTTTTGCAATTGACAGATGGAGATTTTGTCAATTCCAATGGTTTTCAAATGTCCGCTGAGATCCTTTGGCACTGCGCCCAGCGCGCCAAGTACCACTGGGACCACTTTCACTGGCTTATGCCAGAGTCGTTACAGCTCGATTTTTAGATCTTTGTATTTCACTAATTTCTCTAACTGCTTCTCCTCAATTCTGCTGTCCCCTGGGATTGCGATGTCGATGATCCATACTTTCTTTTTCTCCACAATCAGGATGTCTGGTGTGTTATGCTTCAGAATTCGGTCAGTCTGAAGTTGGAAGTCCCACAGTAGTTTTGCTTGCTCATTTTCAACCACTTTTTCGGGCTTATGATCCCACCAGTTCTTTGCCACTGGTAAATGGTTCCTGATTATGAGTCGTCGCTGATCAGCCAGTCAAAGTTCCATTATTTTTGAGTCTGCATGTTCTTGTTTCCATAATTGGTACATCTGTCTTTGATATTCATGTTTTTCAGGCTCCGAGTTGTAATAACACTTCATGATTGTGCAATTCTCTGACATTGAGAATTTCTGCCACTTTTTTATTAGTAAGGGGTTTTTTTTTGTTCCTGTAGCTCATTTGTTGATGGCTGCCCAGGTTCCACAACAGCCACTGCGGTCCGTTTTATCCTGGACGACGATCGAGCCAGTAGGGACTTATTTTTGTTTTGTCTCTCCATTAGTTTAAATGGGTTAGGTACATTTAGTCTGGCTCCTCTGCTTTGACCACTCCGGCAAGGTTAGACCTACCAGTAGTTTACACTACCACTGGCACAGCTCTCAGCTTCATTGAAGCACACAAGCCCCACTACCACGACAAGGCGTACCCATCAGCGGGGGTTATTATTATTATTATCATCATTATCATTATCATTATCATTATCATTATCATTATCATTATCATTATCATTATCATTATCATTATCATTATCATTATCATTATCATTATCATTATCATTATCATTATCATTATCATTATCATTATCATTATCATTATTATCATCACCATCATCATCATCATCATCATCATCATCATTATTATTATTATTATTATTATTATTATTATTATTATTTTAATTTATATGCTGCCCAACTGCTGAAGGACTCTGGGCGGCTTATAGTCATGCTGACCACATGACCATGGAAATGTCTTTGGACAACAATTGCTCCCACAGATAAGAAACTGAGATAAGCACTGCCTCCTAGAATCAGAAGCGACTAGACAGGGGAAACCTTTACCTTTATCTTGTAAATGGTGGGGAATCCTTCGGGATTGTGGAGGTTTAAAATAAATAAATAAATAGATAGATAGATAGATAGATAGATAGATAGATAGATAGATAGATAGATAGATAAATAAATAGATAAATAAATAAGTACAGTAAGTAAGTAAGTAAATACCTTTGTATGAAGAACAGTTTTAGAAGATGATTTTAATAATTAAACATATGAGAAATGACTTTCTGTTAGCTAGGATAATCTTAAATCATTTAGGGCTTTAAAGGTCAATAGCAACAGTTTTAATGGTACCTGAAAAATGTCTAGCAACAATTTTAGATGACACAAGACAAGTAATATTTCCAGAACACAGCTTGAATAAATGTGGCTATTTTTAGAAAACCAGTTCTCCATGTTCAATGGTACTCAAAAATATAGGTTATAAAATTACCAACTCTTGGGTCACCAGAGGTAACCGCTCCGTTCCATAGCAAATGTCACTAGCAGTGATGAAGGGTAGAGGAGGCAGCCATGTATTCTGGTAGACTACATATCTGACAGTTTTCTTCTAGTGATGCATAGAACAAGCTGATCTAAACAGCTTAGCAGCAGCTGCTATATTATGAAGGTATATATTTGACCACTGTGAAATACACAAGGCAACTTAAGCATAAACCAAGCAAATACAATAAAAATATCTTTCAAAGTGGAATATGATTTCCACAGCTATATTGAACGCTTACTCATATTTGTCTGATTCGATGTCTATGGCTTTGTTATTGTTAAATTATCCTAATGATTAGCATTCATATAGACATCATAAATTCTTTCCCACACTTTAGTTTCAGTAAACAACCCTATGAAAGACTCTTATTGCCATCTATTGGTGTTTTAATGTGCCTTCTTCTACCAGTACCAACTTGACTGTCACAATAATACCCATAATACCTAGAAATGCCGTTGCATAAAATTGCCCATTAGAATCTTTTAACATAAAAATTAGATCTTAATTCATCGTTCCCAAAACACACACCCACTGTCCAATATATTACACATCAGTGTCTGCTATTTCTATGACAGCTCTGATAAAGCTGTCAAACAATCAAGTGATGACTTCAAAAGGAGGAAATCAACTGGAAAAAAATAATATACTTTTACTGTATCCTGCTGAGAGAGAAGAAAAAAGTGTATATTTAATACTTTGAAAGAAAAATCAAGTGGTGATTAGATTGTTTTGCTTACTTCTGTTTTCAGACACAATGCCCCTGCTTGTTATCCCCCACCAAATTACTTTATAAAAATTGTTTTGTACGTTAGTGTGATGTTTCTATGGAGGAAAATGCCAGCACTTGATAAATCCCATTATTCAAAGGATTAAGCATCTGTTATCAACATGTTACTCTATTTATTTTCTTTTAACAAAATTTGTATGACAGCATTATTGAACATTCTAAGGATGATTAACAACACACGCAGAAACAGACAAAACTGCCCATCATTTTGACACCATTTTATTATCAGTAGGTTCGATTGATGATGGGCATTGGCTTTTTTTTGCTCATTTGCATGGACACAATTAAACCTACAATTCTGTAATTCCTGTAAGCTGAGGAAGACTTGCTTTTGACTAGGAATACATAGCAGAGGTAAGTAATCTTCAAGCAGTGAGCTACCGTATTTTTTAGAATATATGACTCATCTCTGTTCTGTCGGGCTCTCTGGTAGAATCCTCCCAAAAATTCACAGGTACAAATTTCAGACACACACACGTTTGAAAATTCAAAACAATGTTCTCTGTAATGAAAATTCACTTAAACCGTCCTCTTTTTGTATAGCAAAGAGCATTCGTCTCCAAACAAAGTGGTAATTTGTACAAGTCCCTTATCAGTTCTGTGATACTTAGCTTGCAGCTGCGAGGCAATTCACAGTCCTTCTTCTTTCACAAAGTGAAACACACTTTGCCCTGGTTTAGTTTCAAAGCGGGGAAAAATCAGCACACAAAAGGTCAATGTCAGTAAAGCAGTCACGAAACACAATGATCAGATAATCCTCCACAATGGTCAAACCCACAGGCTGCTATTTATAGCAGCCTCACTAATTACCACAGCCCCACCCAACCACAGGTGGCCTCATTTTCTTTGATAATAATCTCTCAGTTGTTGTTGCCTATGCATCGCTCTCCACATGCGTGGCTGTATCATTAACTCTTGTTCTGAATCCAAGGAGGAGCTATATAATTGATCTCCTTCTGAGCTGTCTGCCCCACTCTCCTCCTCCCTGTCACTCATGTCTTCTTGGTCAGAGGAGCCTTCATCAGCAGATTCTACCGGGGGCAAAACAGGCCTGCAGTCCTTGGGGCAGGAGCTGGGCCAGAGCTAACCACAACAATCTCACCCCACCAAAAGAGGCTGAAAATTTGGGTGCGTCTTCTACTCTGAATGTAGCTTTTACTAAGCATTTTTTCAACCCTAACAAGGTTGCGAAGGAGTGCAGTGATCTTCCCTGCTTTGATAGATAAGCGATCTTCCCCTTGCCTGTTTTTTTTCACTGCTGCTCCCTCCGACAATCAGCTGGGTCTCTGGGCTTTGGAAGCCTTTTTTCAGCTCTAACAAAGTGCTAACCAGTGAACCAATCTGTGCTTTAATAGCAAGCGATCTTCCACTTTTTTCAACCCGGGGTGGCGCAGCAGGTAGAGTGCTGTACTGCAGGCCACTGAAGCTGACTTATAGATCTGAAGGTCAGCGATTCAAATCACATCACCGGCTCAAGGTTGACTCAGCCTTCCATCCTTCCGAGGTGGGTAAAATGAGGACCCAGATTGTGGGGGCAATAGCCTAGCTCTATTGCAAAAGTGCTATTGCTAACATGTTGTAAGCCGCCCTGAGTCTAAGGAGAAGGGCGGCATAAAAATAAATAAATAAATAAATAAATAATGAGTGAAGCAATCTCCCCTTTGCCTGTTTTTCTCATTGTTTCTCTATCTGAAGAGAGAGAGAAGTTATTTTTTCCCTATTTTCTTCCTCAAAAACTAAGGTGTGTTTTATACTCAGGTGCATCTTATGTTCTAAAAAATATGGTAAATATTGTCCATAAACTATTTTTGTGTGGGCCTTCCGCTATAAGGCCAACTTTTCGCATTACAATTGCTAAATGCTGTTGGCATACTTTTCTACCATTTTGGGGTGTAGGCAGCATGCAAAAACTGAATAATGAATCCCAAATAAACATAACAGAGTCACCAGCACCCCCATCAAAATAAAAATCCTGGTACTCTGCATGTTCATGATATGGACGTTGTCTGTGATGGGCAGCCAAAATGTTTACTGCCACACTATGGGTATGGCTTATTTTGTGGATGTGGCTTAATGGTCATGTGACTGGGTAGGAGTGGCTTGCATGCCATGTGATTAGGTGGGAGTGGCTTGAATGATCATCATCGTTCAAGTGAACTGTTAAGTCCTCGACTTACAACCTTACCAGTATCGCTCGCTGGGGTGACAATTTGCTTCGCGTTTCCCATGCTCTCCTTCCTGGGTTACCCCCCCACCTCAGGATGGGTAGCTGGGTGAACGGGTGCTGCCAGAAGCATAAATACTGCCAGTGCTGCTTCCACCCATGCCTTGCACCTCAGGCAGGAAATGGTCGTGTGAGGCTGGAGGGGAGCCGGGCAGGAGAGAGGGAAGCTCGTCTGAGGCCAGGAAGGAGGAAAGAAGAAAAAAGCAAGGAGCGCAGATGCAGCAGCAGGGGGGGAAAGGGAGAGCTGAGCTGAGACCTGTAATCCAGGAAGTGACAGCCACTGATCAGCTGGAGCTGCACACACATCTTCATTTCCGCCGATGGAACTATGTTCCACCCAGTCCTGCCTGCTGCCTACCCCTGGACATCCTATATCGTAATATGATAATTAGTCCTACATATTTCTTCCCTTCTCGCCCAACTAACAGTCTCTTGTGATCAAAGATTGGCTATTTTTAATATTATATGATAGCAATTCACGTAATTTTCACTAGTATTGGCATTTATTTTAGATTTTATACTGGGTTTAGAACTTTTGGATTCTTGTTGAATTTTATTATTTCAATTTATTTGTATGTTTAACTTTTAAGAACATAAGAAAAGCCATGCTGAATCAGGCCCATCGAGTCCAGCATTCTATGTCACACAGTGGCCCACCAATTGTACATGGGGATCTTGAGCAGAAAGAGAAGGCAAAACCCTCCCTTTCCCTTGACCCCCAACAAGTGGTACTCAAGGGAATACTGCCTGCCTCAACCAACAAAGAGGCGGCACATGGACATCCATTTCAATAACCACCGATACTCTTGGCATCTATGAATCTGTCTAATCCTGCCTTGAAGCTATGAAGGCTGACAGCTGTCACGACCTCTTCTGGAAATGAATTCCATAAACCAACGACCCTCTGGGTGAAGAAATATTTCCCTTGATTTGTCCTCACTTTCTTACCTATGAGCTTTAGGGAGTGCCCCCTTGTCCTAGTATTGTGTGATAGAGAAAATAATTTTTCTCTATCCATCTTTTCTATCCCATGCATGATTTTATACACTTCGATCAAGTCACCCCTTAAATGCCATCTTCCAAGGCTGAAGAGACCTTGCGTTGCAATCTGGTATCATAAGGGAGGTACTTCATTTGCTTTATCATTCCTGTTGCCCTTTTTTGCACCTTTTCCAATTCCATTATATCCTTCTTGAGGTATGGTTTTTTTTTTTTTTTAAAAGGCACTTAGACTATATATTACCTAAATGAGTTATGAATGAATTGAGGGCACTTTCTGTTGTGGACACTTTTAATGTACAAGATTTGAGAAATTACTTTCTTTGTTCCCATCTTTTCCATAAGAGAAAAGTGAAGTATTATTGAAAATTAATAGCTGACATTTGAAGAAGTTTCCAGCAAGCAATGGTTTCAAGTACCACCATGTAGACAAATAAATTTCCTGTCCTTGTATTTATCCTGTTTGTATTTGGGGAAGACCAGGAGAAGCAAAACAGCGAACAGAGATCAAAAGTATTTATCTCCTGGAACCAGATATGGGAGATAGGATTATAGGGTTGGAAAGGAAGGAAGGGAATATCAATTAAGAGCCATTCCTATTAGCAGAGATTTTCAAACTTGGCAACTTTAAGACTTGTGGACTTCAACTCCCAGAATTCCCCAGTTTACAAATTCTATGCTGACTGGAGAATTCTGAGAGTTGAAGTCCACAAATCTTAAAATTGCCAGGTTTTGGGACCCCTGCCAATAAAAATAAGAAGATTGAGGATCAGAATTTGGACTAAGTGGACGTGCAAGTTAGAGATTTCTTATCCATGCTTTATTATTTTTGGATGTGATTCTCCCCCCCCCCCATAATGTTTATCGGTTTCCATTTTGAATTAAAAAAATGGTATAGCAATTTATAAAGGAATGAATTCAATGGATCATAGTTTTAGACTAAGCCATCAGAAAGGATGGAATAGAAACTTTTACACAAACAATCCAGTTAAGACAAAATGAGAATCAAAAATATGGATTAGGATATCAGGATTAAATTTTCACCACCGGGAAATAAGCCAGATACTAAAATATTTTCCAGAGAATGTTTCTGCTGAATCCTGGCACATCTCCGAGGAAAAGTAGTTGCACAGCTGTGGCTCAGCCACAGAACAAACACCTGTCTTTATACTTCATTGTAAAAGCTTGACATACATATGGCTCTTGACTGACTTTAAAGATAAGAAAGTAATACACAAGAGAAACTTGTGGCGGGGTGCGGGATGCATTTCAGAAATAGCAGTGAATTCCGGGAGCTCTAAGATTCTATATGTTCAAATCAATTTTAGAGCAAAACGTATAAAAAGGTCACAAGTTATAAATAGGCTTGTTTGTCTTTAATTACATACAATTTTACTCATAATACAACCACGCCACAGAAATAAATAAATATAGCATTCTGTTTTTCTCCATCCAAATCCCACAGTGACCCAATGTCATATTTACATGCTATGATTCATATAATAAAAGGAAAGATCTACTTCATTCCTTCTGTAAGAATCTCATTCCTTAGAGAAGTTCCCAGAGAAAAGAAAGAGTCCCGTCTCCTTGGTAACAGATATTGCTTTGGCTGCAAGTAGCTGACATGGGATTTTGCATATGGGATTGGCAAATCTACAATATTAGAAGAGACTTGAATAATCAGGTGATGTATTAAAATAGATTACTCATGACTCATGCACAACTTATTAAAGAAAAAGTATAACAAAGACCCCATTTGTTGTTATTATATTTCTTAGATTCAAACAATGAATGGATTTCAACATATCTACACAGTCATAAACTTGATAGCAGATATATTATAGCATTGTTGTATTCTTCCATTATTCTTGCAATTGTTAGTTGATTTTAAAAAGAGACGTCACAAGTTGCCTTGAAAAGCTCTTAGACTATGAATGAAAGATAAATGAAGTGAACCAGTTTAATTTATTTTTAAGATAGGTTTGAAAATGTATAGCTATAGAAATAGAAAAGAAGTAAATTTTTATTTAAACATATAAATTATTCCCCTCCCCTGCAATTTGGACCTAGGAAAACATAGACATTTTGAGAAATTATTTATTTACAACAACTTTATACCACCGCAATCAACTCATTCTGTTGATTACCAGTTAAAACTAGCAACTTTATATTGATACTTTAAATTCAATTCTGTAAAAGGGGTGTTGGTCTTACCTGATACACCTCTTCTTATAGGGTGGAGCTAATCTCAAAGAATGGGATGACACTGTCCCTTCAACCAATGAGGACTGAGTCTGAACAATTGATATCTTCATCCTGTTGCCTCAATTCCCCCTCTTTTGATAAAGAACAATTGTCAGACTTGGTGTTTAGTTCCCAAAGTCAACAAAGATAACAATTCAGTGTCCCAAACACCAGACTAGACTAACTTTGGGTGAGATTGGAGGTTAACTCCATCCTATGAGAAGAGGCATATCAGCTAAGACTAATACCCCTTCTCCATACTGGGTGAAGCTGACCTCCCAGAATGGGACATACCAAAGCAGACTGTCTGTTGGCGGGGATAAATCTGGCTGGCTTTTTCAGTATATAGCACCACACATTGGAGAACCCTGCAACCAAATGCTGCCTCCGCCGACACAAAAATGTCTATTTTGTAATGATGGAAAAGGGGAGTTTGTGAGGCCCAAGTGGCCACCTGGCAGACCTGCTTGATAGATGCTTGAGTGGACCATGCAGCCATCCTTGCAGTACTATGTGTTGAGTGGGCTGTCACTCCAGCAGATCTTGGCAATGACTGCAGGTCATAAGCCTTTGCAATTATGCTATGCAGCTAGTACCCAATTGTGGAAAAGGACATCTTTTGTCCCAAGGAAGTGAATTGAAAGGAGATGAAAAGTGCTTCTGATCTGCATAGGGAGGAGGTGTACTTGAGGTAGATCTTCAGTGCCCTCCTAATGTCTAGCTTGTGCCACTGTCTCTCTAAAGAGCACAAGGAATTTGGGCAAAAATTGGGCAGGACAATTTCCTGGGCTCTGTGAAAATAAGAATTTATTTCTGGAACAAACATAGGGTCCAGTCAGAGGACAACTCGATCAGAATGAAATATAGAGAGATTTCCCCCACAGACAAGATGGCAAGATCCTCCAAGAGTAAGTTATCACCACCAGGAATGCCACTTTACAGGTTAGATGACAAAGCGAAGTAAACCTCAAGGGCGTCAGGAGAACTTTGGAGAGGTCCCAGTTTGGGTACCAATGGATGATGGGAGGACACAAGTTTATCAAGAATCTGTGAACAAGAAATGTTGTGATAAGGAGTCCAGAGAACTGCAGTACAAAACGGAAGAGTGCTGCTACCTGATGTCTGAGTGTGTTGGGGGAAAGATACTTGTTAAGGCCATACTGAAGAAACTTGAAAACAATTATGATGGATAGATCAACAGGGAAATACCCCATCTGCGAACACCAGGAGCAAACATTTTTCCAGGTGGCTGAATAAATTCTTTCTGTGCATGGTCTGGAGAGTCCAAATGACACTGGCTGGAACATTGTGGTGCTTTAGAGTGCACCACTCAAGTGCCAGGCAGTCAGTTGTTACCATTGGGGGTTCCGGTGGACCAATGACCCCTGGATGAGCAACAACCGTCTGCAGGATTCTCCAGGGCTGGCAGACAGACAAGGGACTTCAGGTCAGCAAACCAGGCTTTCCGAGGCCAGTGAGGAGCGAGTAGGATTATTTCAGCCTTATTCTCTAAAACCCTCTGGATGACCTTGGGGAGGAAGGCAATGGTGGAAACACATCAATGTCCTGGCCACCTCTGACCATGGGGATGAGGCTACCCTGGCCAGCCCGATGACGCTCCCGGTGAATATGGGTAGAGCTGGTGCAGATCTTGTCAAGCGCCCAGCCCCTGTGACACTCATGTTTCTCGGGCACCAAAGAGGAGTGCTGCTTGTGGGACATGTCCTTGCAGGAGGATGAGCCAGAGGTCCCAGTTAAGTGCTCTGGGATGGAGACCAAATCCCATTTGGCTTGTCTCTTAGAGGGATGGCTTTTATGGGACTTGCCATCAGTGTTCCCTCTAATTTTTTGTGGGGATGGGCGGAAAAGTATAGTGTCTGAGCGGCAGTCCCTTTGGGACTGGGCGGCACAGAAATAATAAATAAACAGACAAACAAACAAACAAACAAATAAAAAACCCACCCTGTTTTGCCTCAGAGAATTTCAAAATAAAATACTGTACTGTGTGTCTACAACAGTGAGCTCATAATAGGGCAACTCTATCAATATCAAAATGCCACTTAAATAGTTGAGCTAGTTTCAAACTAGATTTTTATTTTCTTTCTCTCTTCCTTACTCCCATTCTTTTTCTTTCTCTTTTCCTTCCTCTCTTTTTTCTATCTGTTTCTCTCTCTTCCTCTCTTCCTCTCTCTCTCCTTCCCTCTCACGCTTTTCCTCTCGGCTTCTGGGCAGGTTTGGAAAACTCTGAGTTGATGATGATTTTTAAGTGAGCGATTGCTCACTGCTCAGCTTAGAGGGAACTATGCTTGCCATTCTCTGCCATTTTGCCCTTGAGTAGGTTTCAGCAGTGGCTGTGCACAAACCTGGTCTGAGAGGTCTCAAACTGTTTTGGTCAGAAGTAATAGTACTTTGCCCCACTAAAAACGACCCCCTCGCCAAATGGGCCTTGATGGAATTGGCACATGTGCCATTTTCCAAATAGCTGCCACTCACAAGATGACCTCCCCCTTGCTGAGTCTGACCATCGTTCTTCATTAAGAGGGGAAATTGAGGCAGCAAGACAAAGGTCAGGCTCAGTCTTCATTGGCTGAAGGGACAGTTTCATCCCATTCTTGGAGGTTAACTCCATCCACTATGGAGAATTATTGTTACAATTTATAAGTTTTTCCTTTTATTTTAGCCTGTCACGATTCTTTTGAAACTTTATGTTATCATGTTGTTCATTTGTGTAACTAGGGACTACTTGCATGTTTATTAATATTTTTTTTAAAAAATTCATTCAAGGCAAATATTGTGGGCATCTGATATATCTAAAAGGATATTGGATAAATGCTATCAAATGCTTTATTGAAATAAAAAATGCAATGAAGTTTCTATTATCCCAGCGACCAGTTAGGTCCCACAGAGTGGGTCTCCTCTGGGTCCCGTCAACCAAACAATGTCACTTGGCGGGACCCAGTGGAAGAGCCTTCTCTGTGGCGGCCCCGGTCCTCTGGAACCAACTCCCCCCAGAGATTAGAATTGCCCCCACCCTCCTTGCCTCTCGTAAGTTGCTTAAAACCCACCTCTGCCGCCAGGCATGGGGAACTGAGATACACTTCCCCCTAGGCCTTTAAAATTTTATGCATGGTATGTCTGTATGTATGATTGCTTTTTATATAACGGGTTTTTAACTGTTTTTAGTATTGGATTATTGTTATATACTGTTTTATTACTGTTGTTAGCCGCCCCGAGTCTGCGAAGAGGGGCGGCATACAAATTCAATAAATAAACAAACAAACAAATAAATAAACATATTACACCAGTGCTGGATTGTCAATAAATAACTTTCTAAATACTCAAAAATTATCACTTCATAATTTATACTAGGATTTGGATTATTTAGTTCCTTAAATCTTCACATCTGGTTACGGTAATTTTAAAACATGGGTGATAATATTTTCTTATATCTAGGATCCTGGCACCTTATATATTCTTCAAAATAAGATTTCAGGCTTTCAATGTTTCAGCACTGTTGGATATGATGTTCTTAATTTCAGAGATATAAATTAGTAAAAGTAACTGGATATTTTTAATTTGGTCACAAATTGTCCTTATGGTAAAAGCTCTTCCACAATGGAACAAACTACTTCAGGAGGTAGAAACTCACCTTCACAGGAACTGTTTAAACAGAGGTTGGATGAAAATTCTGTAAAAATAGATTTCTGAACTGAAAAAAAGGGTTAGATTAATTATCTCCAATGTTTCTTCCCGGTCTTACTTTCTAAGGTTCTGTTGGTTCCACTGAACACAACTCCCAGAACAACCTATTTTTTAAAATCTTATTGTTACTAACATAACCATATATATTGCCTCTAACTTCCTTTAGAACTTCATATTCTTTGGGTCTTTACCTTCTTGACCCATATATATCAGTGACCATATTTTTATTGTTAGCTTGACATACTGTCAAGCTATATCACGTTATGATATAGATAAGGAAATAAAATTCTGTGGCACACCACCAACCAAAATGACACAAAATGACACCCTAACACACTCTCCTCTCTTTTTCCATCCCTGTTTCCTCCCCCCTTGTGTGTGTGTGTTTGTGTGTATATACACACTCTTGAACCATTTCCAAAAACAGGTGAGGGCTGAGGCTTTTTCTCTCTTATTCTTTGGGTGCTTTTTATCATATGCTTTAAATCAAGAGTCATTTCTCTCTCTCTCTCTCTCTTGTTTCTCTCTTTTTCCTCTCATTCTCTGCCTCAATCATTTTCTCATTTCTCTTTTTTTCTCCCCCTTTTGCTCTCATCTCTCTCTCCCTCCCTTCCTCTCCTTTTCTCCCTCTCTCTTTCTTTCTCTCTCTTTCCCTCTCTCTTCCTCTCTCTTGCTTTCTTTCCCTCTCTTGCTTTCTTTCTCTCTTGCTTTCTCTCTCACACAAACACTTTCTCTCTCCCTTGCTTTCTCTCTCTCTCTTGCTTTCTCTCTCTCTTTCTCTCTCTCTCTTTCTTTCTTTCTCTCTCTTTCTCTCTCTCTCTTTCTTTCTTTCTCTCTCTCCCTCTCTCTCTTGCTTTCTTTCTCTCTCTCTCTCTCTTGCTTTCTCTCTCTCTCTTGCTTTCTCTCTCTCTCGCTTTCTTTCTCTCTCTCTCTCTTGCTTTCTCTCTCTTTCTCTCCTCTCCTTTCTCTCTCTTTCTCTCTCCCTTGCTTTCTCTCTCTCTTTCTTTCTCTCTCTCCCTCTCTTTCTTTCTCTTTCTCTCTTGCTTTCTTTCTCTCTCTCTCTTGCTTTCTCTCTCTTTCTCTCTCTCTTGCTTTACTTCTCTTTCTTTCTCTTTCTCTCTCTCTTCCTCTCTCTCTCTCTTTCTCTCTTTCTCTATCTCTTGCTTTCTTTCTCTCTCCCTTGTTTTCTCTCCCTCTCTGTCTCTCTTTCTTTCTTTCTCTCTTGCTTTCTTTCTCTCTTTCTTTCTTTCTTTCTTTCTTTCTCTCTTTCTCTCTCTTGCTTTCTTTCTCTCTCTCTCTTTCTCTCTCTCTCTCTCTTTCTCTCTCATACACCACGCCGGCAACAGAGAGAGAAAGAGAGAGAGAGTGTGTGGAGAGAGAGTGGAGGGCGGCTTGCTGGTCCGCGTCCCCGCATGGCCCCAGCGCGGACTCCGCCGTCACCTCCACCCCGTCCGGCTCTGCAGCTAAGAGGAAGCAGCCACACCCACCCCTTCACCCTCCCAGGCATCCACGGCACCCAGCGCTCGGCCACACGCCGCCTCCGCCTCCTGGTAGCGCGCCCGACTTCTACCTGTAGGAACGGGTGGTGGTGCAAAGCCATGCAGTCCTGGATCACTCGCTCCTCTGGCCAGCAAGCCGGCTGCCCGGGAAAGCAGCACACTTTTTAAATGCGCACTTTTCAAATGCGGCGCTTTTCTGGGCAGCCGGCTTTGCTGGCCAAAGAAGGGAGCAATTCGGGACTGTGTGTCTTTGTGCCACTTCAAAAGTTTCTGCGGGGGGAGGGGTGTTTCCTAATGGCTGTGCGGGCGCACACCCATGCAGCTTAGAGGTAACGGTGGCTGGCACCCTCCCACTGGGCCCCAAAGCTTACTTGCTGTCACCGCCAGGGAAGCTCCAGCCGGGCTGGGCTTGCGGCACACCTGACCATGTCCCGCGGCACACTAGTATGCCACGGCACACTGGTTGAAAAACACTGTTCTAGATGTTTTGAATAAGTTTGATGAGCATGTTTTAGATTCTTTTTCAAGGAAGTACTTGGGAGAATATGGGAGTATGAATGTGGCAACTGACTGCAACTTTTAAAACACTTAAATCACTTCAAGGGATCATATGGCAGATGTAAAGGCAGCTTGTGATTCTAGGGAAAAAAACATAGTTTCTTTAGAGTTATAGAGAGCTGCTACATTTGCTCCAAAACATCTTTTCCAAATTATTTCTGTGGCATTGCAGAGTTCGAGTATATATGGGATGTGTTATTATTATAAATTATGGATTATAATGTTGACATTGTATATTACAAGATAACACAGGCATTTTCTTCCAAAGGAAATAGAATACTAAATCAAAACAAATAAGGATAGCACAACTTAAAATAAGTTTTAAAATGTATACTTCCTAGATGATAATTGTAATTTTAGTTGCTGCTTTTCAAATATTTTCAAACAGAATGACAAGTGAAGCACAATTCACTACCATTTTCTGGGGGGAAAAATACAAATAATTTAGCTGCAAACTCGTTTTACAAAAACTGCAAGGATTAAAGATCATTTCACCTACACTGCTTTCATCTAGTTCTAATTTGCATCCCATCACCTGTAATTACCAAAAATGTATGCAAATGCAATTCAAAATTTGTCACTGAATGAACGAGTTCTAGTACAAATGAAAATTTACAGCTGTTTATGGAAAAGAAACAGGCTGAATTCAATGGTGTATTTTATTATTTTTCACCTTATTCTTATACTAGGCATTAATTCAGACACACACACATACACACACACACACACACACACATAGAAAGAGAGCCTCATTCCAAACTAAGTATATTTTTGTGTGTATATATTCATGCATATACAGACCTAAACTGTCACACACATAGATATAATACTTAATTTATTTAAACCAGATTTTTTTTAAATTGAGTAGTCAACCCTGCTTTCTAAATGTATAAGATGACCTTCAACTGAACTACAGAAAAGAAATGTAAGGAAAGTTTCCTGAAAAAGTTGAAAAAGAGGATGTAGGAGATTAATGAGCATATTTGTATTGGACATTCTTTCCCATTAGTGTACTCAGAGCAAAAGGGTCATGTTATTTATTATATTTCTTACACCATTTGCAATTTTAATTTATATGAGTTTGATATCGCTTTTGTCTTTTTGTTGTCTGTTATTCAGTGATATCTCTGGGGAGCAGAAGGATTTATATGCTTTATACACACATTCTGCAGACAAAGCACTCTGGCATAATTATTTCTGGCATCACTAGCTGATTAAAACATTCAGTTTAACTCATGATCAGTAAGATTAAACCTTTTTAATACACCTTAAAACTAACAGATCGTTTACTACTCAAACAACCTTTCTCTACATATTTCAATAAAGCTATTTTTACGCCCCTTCTCTTTTTTGTGTGTTAATGTACCTTTTAACGACAAATCCCTTTTATTTTCTTCCTCTGGGCAAAACTGCCTTTTTCTTCATAAAAAGGTAGAAACAAAGATGAGATGGGAGCTGACTGAGCTACTACATAGGTTTCTAATGTCATACCAATTACAAATCCCTTTTGCCCCTTCTGTAAAGATGTAGCTGTTCAAGAAAGCACATTCCCACTTTGTGTTTACTTGACATACAGATAAATGTCAGCAGAGAGAAGGGTATAATATTTGAAAAAATCATTTACCCAACACAGTTGGAATAAAATTGCACAGCATTCATTCACTGATAGATACTTTTTAAAGATTTAAGACCCTCATAACGGAATGTTTAAGCCCCAAGTAGTATGCTAACCATAGCTGAAGAGAAGGAAATCATATTTGAGTCCCACTTCCAACCTCTACAACTGCAAAGAATCAAAAAGGGAAAACACACACACACACAGTATAATTCTAATTTACAATGATTGTAATTTGCAGGTCCTGAAACCTGCTGAGGACCCTTGTAGTTATTCATCAATGTAAAGACATAGGAGATAGATGAAATGTAACAGATAACATGCTTCGCTTAAGTTGGGGCACTGTGGCACTCCGTACAATCACAGGTGTAAGCGGGTCACAAGCTGGGCAAAAAATCAGATTAGTAGGTTCCTCCTGTGAGAATGCTATAGCACAACTGAGTATGATTTTTCCCCTCCCTGTTGTCTTCCTTGCCAGCTAACATTAGCAACAAATGAAAAAGGAGGGACAAAGGAATGTTTTTAAAATGTAGTCACCAAATTCATTGCATGACTGATTGTCTGGCTACTCCCACAATTTCTTGCTCAAGCAAAGATATGACTATTTCTGACTCTAGATTCTGTGGACAATGAACATTGATTTTTTTTTTTTTTAGTATCTGGGAACTGGGTGACAATTCTGTCGGTTAGTGATACTGATAACATCAGCAACTGAATACACACATTACAACAATGGCTCTTTTGGAAAGGTCTTCCTCCACCTTTGTCGTAACACTGATATGCGAAGGAAAAGGGTCAAAGTGGCAGATGTCATCAGGCTTTAAAGACAGGGCATCTAAAAATTAACCACGGACAAACTTCACTGCTTCAGTAATGATTATTAACTTATCCTTGGCTACTGTTTCATCTAAAGAAGTTTGTTTAAACTAGAAAAATAAAGTTGCAGAATTGTAACTGTGACAGTTTGTGCCTTACACAAGGATCTCTTCAGCTATAGCTGCTAAAGGCAGAAACAATTATAAATATCTTGGCCTTGGCTGTTAGGGTCTGATTATGAGCACAGTGGTGGAGAATTCATGGATTATTCATGTATAATTACAGAATACAGATAGTTCCTTTGCCCTTTTAAATCATCCCTCTCACCCATTATGGCCGATAACAACTGAAATAGCAATTGTTATAGTGGGCTTTGGGCTTTGTCATATAGAGTAAGCTCTAATCAATAATGATGAATAGCAAAATTTACCATCACACAGTAGAATGTCCGGTTGCCCTCCATCCATAAATCTAACCCAATCCAAAGAAGTACAGCTGCACAGATGGAATTTGGGAGTGTGTGTGTGTATGTGTGTGTAAATATACTTTCTCCTAAACCACTTCCATGCTTGTAGTTCTTGTAGGGGAAAACACAAAATGTGCAATATGTCAATTCCAATAATCCGCATGCTTCTAAGACACTTTATTTATTCACAATGGGGTGAAGCCTAGGTTTCTTTCAAGGTCAATTTCAGGTGAAAGGGGGGGTCATCTAGAGGTCATGGTAGCTCCCAAGCAGGTCAATAATGCCCCCTCACTTCCAGGGAAGACAAGCTGCTCACACCCAATCAATCCACCCAAGCTGCTACGGCACCAAGCGTAATGAACAGTGAATAAATGTAGCCTATCATCACAAAACATGCTTTTTAAGTACCTTCCCCTTTCATGTAAAACCTTGTGCTGTCAAATTGTACATTCACTCATCCAACAGTGAGTAGCCAAAGTGAGAAATCAGGCTCTCATTGGGGTTGGTAAAAGGTCACAGCTGACAGTCTCGGAGGTTAAACTGCCGAGTTAAAATACTGTTCATTCCCCACTGTAGCTTTTTGCTAACTACACTTCTTTGTGTTACAGTCAAGCAGTATATCAATATGCCCCTCCTTCTAATTTATTAGCAATTGTTGAGTTGTATAGAGAGGAGGGATGGAAAAAAAGAGAGAGAGAGAGAGAGGATTGATCTTTTGTACATTTTTTTTTCTTTTACACTTCAGACACTTCTAAATCTCTATCTGCTGTATACTAAATGCCCCCATCGTGGGCAGAGCTGTCTGCCTGCACTACATCATAATTATTAGAGGTATAATTCTTGAAAAGAGAACAGGCCAGTTTGTCTGAAACCCCAAAGGCTTGGGGTCGGTCTACTGAAGGCTTTAGTTCTTTTCTCCCTTGTGTTAATTAGCCTCATTCTCACTGTGGGGACTTCTTTTTTTCTTGCCTCATTATAGGAATTAGGCTAGGTCTCAACCTGCTTGCAGTTCCAGTCATGAAGAAAAATTTTGCTGAGAGAAAAAAAAGAGAGAAAGGATTGTTAAAACCTATTCAATATGTTCAATTTTATCTCTTCTACAGGATACATTATATATTACCAAGGCAGAGCTTTATAATGATCTCCTAATCAATTCCACCAACACTCCTTAATCTAATATCATCATGATATTTTAATACGATGTGTTCAACCCTGTATTTTTCCCAGGATCAAAGTATGTTTACTTTACTAAAGGTATTACAGCTAACACAATGAATTAGGGATTACAGGTTAAAAAAAGATACAATGTATAAGGTGTTCATTGGTATCAAAATATACCAATTTGCTTAACCACTCAGAGCAATTGCTTAAAATAAATTTCTTGTTATTAAAATTAAATCCAATTAAACAGAATGCTTTTTATTGAAGTGCATAGTATTTTATTTAAAGATGGCCATTTGAGAGAGGGAAAAAATCCAAGCTCACAGTAAAATCATGAATAAAATAAAGTTTTATTTACATGCATGGTACAATGATAATTTGACTCCACAAAATTGCCATTATCTCTTTACATCTTTAAAAAATGCATTCAGAGATTTCTGGAGGAAAATATATCTTTTCTACCCTCTGTATGCTTTCTCTCTCAGTGGGACTGAAAATAAAATGTTATGACTTAAATCACGAGAGGCTAACATCATTTTTAGCAACAAGGGCTGCATAATTTCAAGACTATGAGTGAGTAGCTGACTTTAACTAAAATGTTTCAGTTCTCTGCATATATAGGTACATAAATAATTCAGAATTAATCCCTGCAGAGGGGACAATGGGAATCGTAAATTATCCATGTGCCGTCCTCAACATTAGAGGCAATGAACCTATAGTAACAAACTATGAGTGTTACTCATTACATACATTTCACAGACACCTTAACCTTTTGAATATTAATTTCCCTCTGCAGCTTGTAGCTAGGCAGTATAATTTCCCTTCCTGCTTCATTCTCATTCTTTGCTTTCAGTGTGTGAGTGTCTGTCTGTGTAAGAGAGAGATTTTGTATGTGTGTATGCAAGAGAAAAAGAGAAAGAGAGACTTGAACAACACTTCAGTGAAGATAGAGATGGAATGGTAAACAATGAAAGGATATTGATTTATTTTTGTATGTGTGTGTGTGTGTGCAAGTTTTTTACTATTTTGTAAGAAAACGGTTACCAGAAATCATCTATTTGTAAAAGTCAGATAGTTGTTGTAGGAATATTACTGATATAAAAAATCTATACAGGGGAAGTTTATGAATGTAATGCCAACTGAACACTGCCTCTTAGTCACATAGAATTGCTGTTTAATCCTAAAACCCTAAAAATAAATTTGAAATTAGTATTTATGTCAATGGGATGTGTGTGTTTTTTCATAACAAGAGAGCAAATCACATGATGTCTACAGTTGTAGATGTTCTTGCTTCTTTGAAAAAGGATGCAGGAAACACTTAAAAACAGGTACAAGTACATTTAAAACAATCTGTTTATAATCTTATGGAATTTATCTTCCTTTTCATCATAGCATGAAATATACCTTAACTTAAAAGTATGCAGTCAATAAATAAAAGATCGTTCTTATTTTACTTCTCTATAATGATCGGCTTGATTTGAAAAAAATAAGGTAGTGCTATAGCATGAGACAATATATTCTTTAAAAATGATTAAAATAGGAATTACTATTGACACTGCCTAATACTAAAAGGTAATTAGCATGATTTACGCCATTACAAATCTAAATTGCAAAATTATGAAAGTATTAATTTTATGAGCATTTTTAGGTTTTTTTAAAAAAGATATTAATTTACCATACACAAGAAGGTAATATAAAAATAGGTGGAATATTTTTACATTTGAAAGCACACTTTGTCTAAACACATAGTTTTTCTATTTATTAAATTGTTCTTTCATTGATTCTCATGAGTGTTTTCACAGCCTAGAATACATGCAATCATAAAGTCCCTTGATAAATTTTAGTTAAAATATATAGAAAGTGTCTATAACTGTTGGTTGGCAATATATTGCTGCAGGTGTTGCAGACTGCCACAAGAGGGAGCTAGAGCTCATAGCTTATTTCTCTGAGGTCACTCTCTCTATTTCTCTTTGTCTGGCTACTCACTATTAATGGCTTAGGTTTGTTCTGCATTCTCTCTGCAATCTCTCTGTATTATAGTTATATATTATAGTTAAAATGTGTTTAGACTTGATATCTTTGTTTACTGATTATGAGAAAGACAATTTTTTTTCCCGGTTCCGGTTGAGCAGTGAGGAGAATGGTGGGTCTGCTGCTCCTCTGAAACGACGGTAAATCGTCAGGAAATGGGTCAGTCCAGGTCCGAGACGGTCAGAGATAGGTCAGAGTCCAGTGCCTACTTTGTCCCTCTATTTTTAAGAACTTGAGGGTTGGGAATGTTTCCGCCTGTTGGAGGGACGCCGAGAAAGACCGCGGCAAGGAGAAGTGGCCGATTGAGGCATGGAAATGGCGGCGGCGGCTGGCGGAGCCTTGCGGAAGATGCAGCCTGTGTGGGAGAGGAGAGGACGGAGGAATGCAGCCTGTGTGGGAGAGGATGGAGGAATGTCTAGCTGCTGCTGCAGGGGTGCCGAGGGGAGCCGAGAGAGAGCGTGGCGCCGGAAAAAACATCTAGCCGGTGCGGAGGATGGCGACGGGACCGGGCAGAGGATGGAGGGTCGCGGCACCGAAGGAAGTGTTGAGAGGAATTGAGGGGAGTGAGAGGAGTCGAGCCCCCGTTCAGACTCCCAGCCTGACTCCGGAGGTGAGAGGTCCGGTGTGGACTGGGAACGGCGGACACGACGTGAGGACGAGAAACGGCGGAGGGGATGAAGCCCGTTGGCGGGGAACGACTGCAGACGTGAGGGGCAATGTTTTTGCCCCCCCCCCGTATGGCACCAGTGGGTGGGAGCTACTGGGGGCCAGGGGGAGACTATGGTGAGGATTATGCTATCAACCTCCCTCCCCCCCCCTTTTCCCCCTCTCAACCTTAATTCCTGATCTGTTTGTACCATCCTGATCTGTTTGTACCATCACCGAAGAACTATGCCCCCTTGTGGATTATCGATTAATTGAAGAACTATGCCCCCTTGTGGATTGACTTAAAAAGACAACTATAAAGACAGGAGATTAAGACCAAGACTCTTTAAACTAAACTAAATTAAATTTAAGACCTAGACCCAAAGACCAAAAGAACATCATACCTGGACTGATGGATTCCTGATGATTAAAGAATGTTTTAAGATTTGATTTTATAACATCAAAATCAATTTATATATTTATATGATTTTTTATCTTACATTTTATATATTTATAGATATTTTTAATGTTATTGTTTTTTATTGCTATTACGGCTATTTTATATTGTTATTAATTTAATTGTTTTTTAATATAACGGGGTTCTAAATTAAATGGATGATTGGGATAAATATGCTTGTGGCTATGAGTGGAATGACTGGCATAATGATTGGGTTGGCGGGGGTGGGTGGGGTTATGGTATGGATGAGATGATTGATAGTAGTATGAATGATAGATTTGGCCCACCTGACGCCCGGGAGACAGGAGAGGAGGGGGCACCGATCTCTGGGGTGGCAGAGGGTCGGAATATTCCTGTGTTGCTGGGGAGAGGCAGATACGGCGGGGGTCACAGAGTTAGCCGTTCCAGGGGAACGAGGGACCGTTGCTTAATAACGGTCCCTTGTTCCGGCTCTGTGAACCCAATCTTGGGTACTGGTGATGAGTGTAACTCTGGCCCTGGGCTCAGGTTGCTGCTGTTCAATGCCAGGTCGGTGGTAAATAAAGCTCTCCTCATCCGGGACCTGATCCTGGATGAGGAGGCCGACCTGGCTTGTATTACTGAAACCTGGCTGGGCCCGGAGGGAGGTGTTCCCCTCTCTGAAATTTGCCCAGCCGGGTTTCAGATATGGCATCAACCTCGACCCCAGGGAAGGGGGGGAGGAGTGGCTATTGTTGCCAGGGAGAGCCTTTGCCTGCGTGGACTCATTGCTCCTGAAATTGCGGGTTGCGAGTCTCTCTTGATGAAGTTGGACTTAGGGGTTCAGGTGGGCTTATTTCTCATGTACCTGCCTCCCAGCTGCGTGTCAAAACCCCTGCCTGTGCTACTCGAGGAGGTAGCCGGGTTGGCGGTGGAGTTCCCCGGACTTATTGTCCTGGGGGACTTCAATCTGCCATCACTCGGCGAAACCTCTGGGTTGGCACAGGAGTTCATGGCCACCATGACAGCCATGGACCTGACTCAAGTAGTTCAGGGTCCGACTCATGAGGGAGGGCACGCACCTGACATGGTATTCCTTTCTGAGCAACTGAGTAATGGTCTGAGACTAAGGGGCTTAGATGCGTTGCCTTTGTCATGGTCAGACCATTTCCTACTACGGCTTGACTTCCTGGCTCCAATCCTTCCCCGCAGGGAGGCGGAACCAATTAAGATGTTCCGCCCCAGACGCCTGATGGACCCTGAGGGCTTTCAGACGGCGCTTGGGGTTATACCAGAGGCACTTGTCCACAGTTCGGCAGAGTCTCTTGCGGAAGCCTGGAACAAGGCCGCAGCGGAGGCTCTTGACCGGATTGCGCCTTTGCGACCTCTCCGAGGTGCTAGACCCCGTAGAGCTCCATGGTTCAACGAGGAGCTCCAGGAGTTGAAACGCCAGAAGAGACGTCTAGAGAAGCGATGGAGGAAGAGTAGGTCTGAATCCGACCGAACACTTGTAAGAGCTTTTATTAAGACTTACAAAGTGGCGCTCAAGGCGGCAAGATGCGCGTACCATGCCGCCTTGATTGCATCAGCGGAATCCCGCCTGGCCGCTCTGTTTAGGGTGACCCGCTCCCTTCTTAACCAGGGGGGAGTTGGGGAGCCCTTACAGAGTAGTGCCGAGGACTTTAACACGTTTTTCGCTGATAAAGTCGCTCGGATCCGAGCCGACAACGAGTCAGTCGAGGTGACTGGGGCACGTACTTGTCCACCTGTCTGGGAAGAGTTTGATCTGGTGACACCTGATGAAGTGGACAAGGCCATTGGAGCTGTGAGTTCCGCCACCTGTTTACTGGATCCGTGTCCCTCCTGGTTGGTTTCGGCCAGCAGGGAGGTGACACGGAGCTGGGCCCAGGAGATTACCAACGCTTCCTTGGGGAGGGGAGTTTTTCCATCACTCTATAAAGAAGCGCTTGTGCGCCCCCTCCTCAAGAAGCCCTCCCTGGACCCAGCCGTACTTAACAACTATCGTCCAGTCTCCAACCTTCCCTTTATGGGGAAGGTTGTCGAGAAGGTGGTGGCACTCCAGCTCCAGCGGTCCTTGGAAGAAGCCGATTATCTAGGTCCCCAGCAGTCGGGTTTCAGGGCCGGTTACAGCACGGAAACCGCTTTGGTCGCGTTGATGGATGATCTCTGGCGGGCCCGGGACAGGGGTTTATCCTCTGTCCTGGTGCTCCTTGACCTCTCAGCGGCTTTCGATACCATCGACCATGGTATCCTTCTGCACCGGCTGGAGGGGTTGGGAGTGGGAGGCACTGTCCTTCAGTGGTTCTCCTCCTACCTCTCTGGCCGGTCGCAGTCGGTGTTAGTGGGGGGCCAGAGGTCGACTCCTAGGTTTCTCCCTTGTGGGGTGCCTCAGGGGTCGGTCCTCTCCCCCCTGCTATTCAACATCTACATGAAACCGCTGGGCGAGATCATCCAAGGACATGGGGTGAGGTATCATCAATATGCGGATGATACCCAGCTTTACATCTCCACCCCATGCCCAGTCAACGAAGCGGTGGAAGTGATGTGCCGGTGCCTGGAGGCTGTTGGGGCCTGGATGGGTGTCAACAGACTCAAGCTCAACCCGGATAAGACGGAGTGGCTGTGGGTTCTGCCTCCCAAGGACAATCCCATCTGTCCGTCCATCACCCTGGGGGGGGAATTATTGACCCCCTCAGAGAGGGTCCGCAACTTGGGCGTCCTCCTCGATCCACAGCTCACATTAGAACAACATCTTTCAGCTGTGGCGAGGGGGGCGTTTGCCCAGGTTCGCCTGGTGCACCAGTTGCGGCCCTATCTGGACCGGGACTCATTGCTCACAGTCACTCATGCCCTCATCACCTCGAGGTTCGACTACTGTAATGCTCTCTACATGGGGCTACCTTTGAAAAGTGTTCGGAAACTTCAGATCGTGCAAAATGCAGCTGCGAGAGCAGTCATGGGCTTACCTAGGTATGTTTCACCATCACTCCGCAGTCTGCATTGGCTGCCGATCAATTTTCGGTCACAATTCAAAGTGTTGGTTATGACCTTTAAAGCCCTTCATGGCATCGGACCAGAATATCTCCGAGACCGCCTCCTGCCGCACGAATCCCAGCGACCGATTAGGTCCCACAGAGTGGGCCTTCTCCGGGTCCCGTCAACTAAACAATGTCGGTTGGCGGGCCCCAGGGGAAGAGCCTTCTCTGTGGCGGCCCCGGCCCTCTGGAACCAACTCCCCCCGGAGATTAGAACTGCCCCTACTCTTCCTGCCTTCCGTAAACTCCTTAAAACCCACCTTTGCCGTCAGGCATGGGGGAACTGAAACATCTCCCCCTGGGCACGTTTAATTTATGCATGGTATGTCTGTGTGTGTGACTGTTAGCATATGGGGTTTTTTAAATATTTAAATATTTTAAATTTGCCTGATTGCTTATGATTTGTTTTTACATGTTGTGAGCCGCCCCGAGTCTTCGGAGAGGGGCGGCATACAAATCTAAGTAATAAAATAATAAATAAATAAAAATTGGTAAGAAAGAGTATGTACTTGGTAATATTTGAGTTGTTATTCTGACTTATTCTGTATATTATGTTACACTGTTTATCTGAATGTTATTTCTCAAACTAAACTTTAATTCAGGTTATTATTATTATTATTATTATTATTATTATTATTATTATTATTATTATTATTATTATGTCAATACAACACAGCAAATGAGATAACTATGCTGGATTTCGTATTTCATCACCAGTCGGGCACTTCCCAAGCACCTAGGACTGCGTGATGTAGCGGCGAATTATGTTTGCCAATCCCAGTAAAGTGGCCTTTTGCAATTGACAGATGGAGATTTTGTCAATTTCGATGATTTTCAAATGTCTGCTGAGATCCTTTGGCACTGCACTCAGCGTGCCAAGTACGACTGGGACCACTTTCACTGGCTTATGCCAGAGTCGTTGCACCTCGATTTTTAGATCTTTGTATTTCACTAATATCTAAAAATCGAGCTGCAACGACTCTGGCATATTATTATTATTATTATTATTATTATTATTATTATTATTATTATTATGTCAGTACAACACAGCAAACAAGATCACTATGCTGGATTTCGTATTTCATCATCAGTCGGGCGCTTCCCAAGCACCTAGGACTGCGTGATGTAGCGGCGAATTATGTTTGCCGATCCCAGTAAAGCGGCCTTTTGCAATTGACAGATGGAGATTTTGTCAATTCCGATGGTTTTCAAATGTCCACTGAGATCCTTTGGTACTGCGCCCAGCGTGCCAAGTACCACTGGGACCACCATTATTATTATTATTATTATTATTATTATTATTATTATTATTATTATATTTGTTTGTTTGTTTGTTTGTTCATTCGTTTGTTTGTTTGTTCGTTTGTTTGTTTATTGGATTTGCATGCCGTCCCTCTCCATAGACTCGGGGTGGTCTCCGTAGATTTGGGGCGGAGTATATCTATGTGTGGCTGAATAGTTACTCACAACTAATCTCAATCTAAACATTTTGGTGTGTGCACAACCTTGGTAAACAAGGATTATTCTCCTCATACATTAACAGAAAGGAGGTTATAAAGAGTTTGATTAGCCTGAATATTCCATTTCGAGAGTTTTAGTTTAGGCTGGCCAGAGTAAAGACTAACTCTCTGAGGGAAAAAAAAGACTGTCACCTTCATAATTTTAAAAAAGATGACTACAGATGTTGTCTTCCATTGTAAGCTGTTAATATTCTGTACTTTGCCCTATTTTTTCTTTTCCTTCAACCTCTGTTAAGTATAAAAAACCTAATTATGCACACAATGGTTTTGATCAATGTTACTGGCACTATCTGGAATGCACAAGGGCTTAAAATATGTCCTGTTTTAGAACACCTGTGTGTATAACCTCTATTGATCCCTATTGATATGGGTTTTTCAGTCAGCGCAGAGTAGATGTCAGCTCATTTTAGGGGGCCAGTTACTGGAAATTATAGGCACTGTTTCATTTGCAATAAAAATGTTCAGAAACATTTAAACTCAGTTTGACAGAGGCCGAATTTTAAAAATAGTCATTGTAAATACATTTGTTGGAATCTTCTGCCATTGAGTTTAATAGGGCTTTTATAGTATTTTATAGTAAGTAAGTTAACAGTTTTATTGTAACCATACCATTCCTACTGCATAAGCAAGTTTATCATTTAGAGGAAATGAATTAAACTGCTAACTTTCTAATAGTTGGAGGTTTCACTAAAATGCGAACCCGGTTATTAGAGAAAGCTATTTATGTTTTTGTTCCTGTCTATCGAAAAACCACATTACAGCATAATGCCTGCCAGAAATCATGTTAAGTAACATGCGGGCACATCTTCATTCGAAAAATAAGAGCAGAAAATGTGGTTTTGCTGGCACGAGAAAAAAGTACAAAATAAATATGCAAACATTGAATTTATGCTAAATGGAAGTAGTTAATTGTGTGCTAAGAAATAAATCAAGTTACCCCACTTGACTCGGAACTTTTCTTCTTAGTGTAAGAACCCTCATAAACCACAGCTCAATTATTCAATTTCCCACACTAATTATAGAAACTGCACATTTCTTGGCCTCAAGCAGTAGATGATGTATTTCTGAAGGGCAACACAAAATTTGTCATAATCCTGGGTTCACTTTATTTAATGAGCATCTGAAAAATAAACACAAATAGTTCTGCAATTCCCAGGTTACAGGTAGCAATAGGGCTTTCTCTAAACAGCTTTTTAAAAATATTTTTTCATCCCATCTTTTTTTATATACAACTCAAGGCTGTGAGCATACAAATACATCTTCCTCCTCCTATTTACTCCACAACAACCCTGCGAGGTGAGCTGAGCTGAGAAAGAGAGACGTCCAAATCATGCGGCTGGATTTCCATGCTTAGGATAGGATTAGAACTCATAATCTCCTGAATGCTAGCCCAGCACCTTCACTGCTACATTCCAAATTAAATCAGCTTTTCCTAATTGGATGTTTCATTTAAAAAAAAAAATCATTGATAATATTATAGGCGATAAAGAGCCGGGGTGGCGTAGCAGGTAGAGTGCAGTACTGCAGGCCACTAAAGCTGACTGTAGATCTGTAGGTCAGCGGTTCAAATCTCATCACCGGCTCAAGGTTGACCCATCCTTCCATCCTTCCAAGGTGGGTAAAATGAGGACCTGGATTGTGGGGACTGGCTCTGTTGAAAAGTGCTATTGCTAACATGTTGTAAGCCGCTCTGAATCTAAGGAGAAGGGTGGCATAAAAATCTAATCAGATAGATAGATAGATAGATAGATAGATAGATAGATAGATAGATAGATAGATAGATAGATAGATAGAGATAGATAGATGATAGATAGATAGATAGATAGATAGATAGACAGACAGACAGACAGACAGACAGACAGACAGACAGCAATGTTCCCTCTAACTTTTTTTCGGTGTGGGCGGAAAAGTATAGTATCTGAGCGACAGTCCCTTTGGGACTGGGCGGCATAGAAGTATAAATAAATAAATAAATAAATAAATAAATAAATAAATAAATAGGTAAATAAATAAATAAATAAGAAAAAAATTCCCTTCTTTTTTTTTTATCAAAAAATTAATAATAAAACAAAACCAAAATCTATTACTATTATTACTATCTTCTCCTCTTTTTCAATCCCTGTCTCCTCCTCCCTTGTGTGTGTGTGTGTGTGTGTGAGAACTCTTGAACTATTTCCAATAACAGGTGAGCTATTGGAAATGGTTCAAGAGTTCACACACACACACACACACATACACACACACACAAACGGCTGGGTTTTTTCCCCTCTGTTATTATTTAGGTGCTTTTTACCATATGCTTTAAATCAAGAGTCATTTCTCTCTCTTTCTCTCCCCCCCTCTTGCTCTCTCTCTCTTTTTCTCACTTTCTCTCTCCCGTTTTCTTTCTCTCTTTCTATCGCTTTCTTTCTCTCACACTCTTTCTTTCTATCTCTCTTTCTTTCTTTCTCTTCTCTCTCTTGCTATCTCTCTCCCACCTTTCTCTCTCTCTCTCTTTCTCACTTACTTTCTCTCTCCCTCTTTCTCTGTCAGCGAGGGGGCTGCGAGAGTGCTTTCTCCGAGCGCTTCGGGAACGCCTGCCCTGCCTCTACTGCAGCCCCCTTGCTGAAAGTCTGGGACAAAAGTGCTCCCAGCAAAGGGGCTGTGAGAGGGGCGGGGTGGGCATTCCCGAAGCGCACGGAGAAAGCCCTCTCTCACAGCCCCCTGGCTGGGAGCGCTTTCGTCCCGAGAAGCCACAGCTGCCCGCCACTGCAGCGGAAGAAGTCACGCTCCAAGGCAGGAGGCGGCAGAGGAGGAGAGGGGGCGGATTGGGTGGGCGGGGGGCAGGGCCGAGAGGCTGGGGGTGCGAGGGGGCCGGAGGCACCATGGGGAGGCAGGGGCGGCTGCGGCTCCCTTTCCTCCTACTGCCGGCACCTCTCTGCCCCCGCCCCATGGGCTGGCAGGGAGATGGGGAGCACACGCCCATGGAAAAGGGTGTGCGGGAAGGGTATTTTGGGCCACACGCGTGCGCATGCACCCAGCTTACGGGAAACGCTGACAGACAGACAGACAGACAAATAAATAAATAAATATGCAACTGATTATCCGCACATGCTTATTTGAGGTTATTGGGACTTATGGCAGAATGAATTGGCTGAAAAAAATCAAATTCCATTCTAAAACAAGCTAAAAACATGGAGTCCTACCCGCATTTCTAAATTATGTTGGTGCATCTACTATTTTCAGCTAAATTGTTTTTGTCTTATGAATTCAAACAGATTTGGGGCAGTGTCCTGAGTTGCTTTCTCATTAGCATGCCTAATATAGAGTTTGGACTGTAGACTACCGCATTTCTTCCTTCCTTCCTTCCTTCCTTCCTTCCTTCCTTCCTTCTTTCCTTCCTTCCCCTGCTGCTTTGCTCTTCCAACTTTCTATTATTTATTTTATTTACCATATGGTATTCTACAGAGGTCATGAAAGTACCATATACAGCGCTAATAAAACACAGGATATGTAGAAAAACAAATGTAACTTTAAATAAAACATCAGCATATAGTTAAAGTGTGTGGACAGTACAATGGACAAGGTAAAATATTAAATTAGGATAAAACCATGATAAAAATAGCCATAATATGTTGCTGCATAATTGCAATAGGATAGATGTTACAGTTCAATATCTAAGGAAAGTAACTATCTAACTGCTTCTGTTCTAAGAAAGAAATTGCCAATCCCCTTTGTTCCTCTTGACAAGTTTTCCTGGACATATATTCTTCTCTTATCTGTACATGTTAATGCATATATATGTTTAATTGCATGTGAATGTGCATTTTTGTATATATACACTGTGTTTGTATGTCTGTTGTATAGTATATGACATATACATTATAAGTTAAGCTGAAGTTACATTTACAAGGTTAAAATATCAAAATGCAAATGCATTCAGGCACAACAAGCAGCTGTAAAAATGTGCCTAACTTTCCGCAATCTGCTTTAATAGTTTCTATACCTATTTCCTGCTGAAATAGCTGATTTAAGATCTTTGCTTAGTATAGCAAAAATGACTGCTTTTGAGACATGGTAGAAACTTTAAATATATATATATATACTTTTTTTTCCCTTGAAGTTTCCTCCAGGCCTTTTAATGTTCAGTGTCAACACCCAGTTAGTTGATAGGTTATTGTCTTCCCCTGAGGGCTAATTTATGTCTTGGTCTAAAAATTTGTAATATTTGATGGAAATTAGGAAAAAACACCATTTTGAATCATTGTGGAGGTGCTGCAAAGGGGGATGGGGTGAGAATTCACATTGGAAGTTTCTTTTCACTTTCTGGTAGAATATCTAAGGGATCCTTTCTTTCCTCTTCTCGATCCATTCAAATCTAGAAAAATGCCTTAAAGATACTCATTAAATTTCAGCATGTAAGGGGTTAAGACCAGGGGTTGTGTTAAATTTTCTTAAGGTAGAATATTGTTTAAATCAAGAGAATTCTAGATTGTAACAGCTCTTCCTAGTGGTTAGCATGGTATCAGCAGGCATGTTACATCAACATCTAAATATGTCACCGTTAAATATTTTTGGTAATATTTCAAAAGAATTTTCCTATTTTTATTAGAAACTAGTTCATTATAAAATGTTCCAGTTCACTGCTAACTTTGCATCAAACATTCCTTTTACAATTTGGTTTCTTAGATATTTTTTTTGTTTGACTCCCTGGAAGAAAAATGTAGTTTTCTTGTTTTTCTTGTTATAAATATGTTGCTGATATATTTTACAAGCAGAAACACTGAGCATGACAGCAGTCTATTCATGCTGTCTTTAATGATCTGTATACACCACAAATATTCTCTTTGCAATATTATTCAGTTTTGCAAGGCACAAAAAGGATTATTTTTTTGCAAATGGCTTCAGTCATCAGACTCTTATTCAACAACTGTCCTCTAATGCTTTGAAAGTTTAAATGACTCTTTATCACAACTACTGCCTCGCTATCTATCAAGGCATTATTCACCTCAGAATGAGGCTTGTTTCAAGAGCATTCATTTGATCAAATAAACATGACAACCAAGTACAACATCACTCTACATCTTCAGGGAAATTCTTCTCGTTGTTATTAGCCTATCCCTGGCCTTCCCACAACCTGCAGGGAAGAAAATGGTGGGAGAAAGAGACACTGACAGTATGTTTGCTACCTCCAGGAGCATATTCCACCTAATTGCTTCACTTTCTGACAGATTTCAGTCTCATTAATTCCCAGCCTGCTCAAACAGTATAGAGGAAACCTGTATCCAAAAGTAACAGATGACTGAGCAAATCAAAGGCAAGAGAGTCTTGTAGTTCTTGTTCTTACTTGATTCCTTAATATGATGACATGGTTGAAGAAACAATTAAACAACTGAAAGATTCATGAAGAGGTACTACGGCTGTTATAAAACAGTCCCGTTTGCCCCTCTCCAATAAAAATCAGTGTGCTGAGATCCCATTCACATCAATGGAATTAGTTACTTCTGATTTTGTCCTTAATTTCAATAGGAATTAAGGAATTCACTTTAGCTTGCTAAGTGTAAGGAGGCTTAAGATTAATTCCTTTGGTAAGCTGGAGTTTTAAAATGAAAGATGGTTCATTGGTTTCAGTACACTTTATTCTTAAATAAATATGCATTGACTTATGCAGTAACTTTTTTCATGGGTGAAAAACACTGTGAGGCATAGCAAGATTTCCGGGCTTGCATCCAGAAGCAAATTTCGTGAGACTAGGTGTTGGTGTCATGGCCTTACGAGGGGCACAGTAGTGGGTGGAACAGGTGCTGAATGATGAAAACAGAGTTGTGACAGCAAAATGAAAATCTGCCTCTGTTGTATGTGTACTGTTATAAAAGCAGAAAACTCTGCCCAAGTTTACATGAAAAGGTAATGTGAACCTTTTAGTGCTTTTACTTTTTTCAAATTGTTCTTACTGTTTGCAGAAGTGTTTTCTAATGTTAATGAAACAACCATAGGGTCATTGTTTCAGATATATTTTCTTACCTAAACAGGGCAACAGAATGACCATAGGTGGACAAAAAACAATGGGAATGGGACCAATTTCTTACTTTCTTCCAGCTGTTCCATTAAGTTTGCTTGTGGAAAGCTAGTATGGAGCATCAGAAATGTCTCTTTCTTTCTTCTTTCCTTCCTTCTTCCTTCCTTTCTCCTTCCTTCCTCCCTCCCTCTCTCCCTCTCTCTCTTCATTTCTGCCTGTCTGCCTGTCGGCTTCCTCATTTATTTGTTTGCAGGGAGAAATTCAGTAAGAAAGTCAGCAGGAAGTTGTAAGTCCAAGGACAGGTAAGTAGCTACAGCAGGATGGGGAGAGAGAGAAGGTATGCAATAGAGGTGAGCATCAGGAATGGTACATCAAATATGCAAGATGTACTGTATGTGTTGGAAAGAGTGTGTTGAGGATGGGGCAAGAAAGCAAGCTATGCACAAGAGGTATCATGAATGTAAGTACGCCTAAAACACGATCTAAGTATTGCCCACAAAATCATATGCTGCAATGTCCTGCCTGTCAATGACTATTTCAGCTTCAACCGCAACAACACAAGAGCATGCAACAAATTCAAACTTAATATTAATCGCTCCAAGCTTGACTGTAAAAAATATGACTTTAGCAATTGAGTTGTCGAAGCGTGGAACTCATTACCAGACTCAGTAGTGTCAACCCCTAACCCCCAACATTTCTCCCTTAGACTATCCACGATTGACCTCTCCAGGTTCCTAAGAGGTCAGTAAGGGGCGTACATAAGTGCACTAGCCTGCCTTTCGTCCCCTGTCCAATTGTCTCTCCTTATCTCATATATCATATATCTTTTCTTCCTTCATATATCTTCTCTATTTTTATATCTTCTCTTTATATATAATACTTCATGTCTATTCTCTTCAATATGTATTGTGTATTTGACAAAATAAATAAATGAATAAAAATTAAAAATAAATAAGTAGTGGATGATATGGGTCAGGAAGGGTGCTGTGTGGGGCAAAATACAAATCAGGAAGTAAATGGGGAGGGTTTGTGGCATGGATCAGAAAAATGTGCAAGGTTTTTTTCTCTCTCTGTTCCTCTCTTCTCCCACCTCTCCATCCCTTTTGATAGTGGTTGCTGTTGGGTGGGAGAATAGTAAGGGATTGTGAGAATGACTGGGAAACTATCACAGAATCCTGAAAATGAAGATACGGTGACTGTAGAATCAACCCAGCAGTTCAGTAGCAGTCAATAGCACTGAAGCAGCCACAACTTCCCCAAATTTCATCCCCATGAAAGTTATGGGTCTCAAATTTTGACACCTTCTCTAAGTACCTTGGTTCAAAAAACTGTTTCTCTATGATGTACCGTTTCACCCATATAAATCTAATCATAAATAAAATGTTATAAATATAGTACTAACCTATATCCGTCTCTCTGAATTCTTTTGTTATGTAGTTGGAATCATCTCCCCAAGATTCAACTGGCTATTTACTTACTTACTTACTTACTTACTTACTTACTTACTTACTTACTTACTTACTTACTTACTTACTTACTTACTTACTTACTTACTTACTTACTTACTTATTTAACACCTTTGAAGACTTGGCCATTCTCTTAGACAGTGTTTCCCAACCTTGGCCACTTGAAGATATTTGGACTTCAACTCCCAGAATTCCTGAACTAGCGAATGCTGGCTGGGGAATTCTGGGAGTTGAAGTCCAGATATCTTCAAGTGGCCAAGGTTGGGAAACACTGCTCTTAGATATTAGGTCAAAATGTTACAATAAACCCATCTCAGAAGGTGAGGGGTAATATTGATATGCCATGAGTGTGTGACTTCGTTGTCTTTCCATCCAGAGTCACATTTATGTTAATTTGGCTCCCATATAAATCAATCAATTAGTTCTTATGCATGCATAAGTGGGAGACACATGATATAATAATAATAATAATAATAATAATAATAATAATAATAATAATTATTATTATTATTATTATTATTATTATTATTATTTATTAGACTTGTATGCCGTCTCTCTCCGAAGACTAGATTAAAGTTTTCTAGGCTTCCCTGCATTCTTAATCAAATAACCACTCCCTATTGTTTTTCCAATACAACATGCTTAACAATGGAACTATGCATAAATGCAATTTAATCTAGAAATAAACATATATTAATAGGAGCAGATTTGCCTCCAGGTAGCTGAAATATGCACATTTATATTTACTCTTTCTTTATGTCAATTTTTCATGCTTATCCAGGTATGTTGTAAGACAAAAATCTGCTTGCTGGAGTTATATAGGTGATTTGCCCTTATTCATATAATTTTCTAGGTACAGGCAATGTTTCTCTATAAACAAGTACACAGAAACATTATTTTTCCTCCTTTGGGGATATTGCAATATAAAAACCTCCTTCTTACATTCTGTCTGTCAAACAAGAAGCACTTTCATTGTATTTAATATACAGCTCTCATAAAGCATACCAGCTATCTTCTGTTGTATTAAGGAATACAACAGTCTCTCAAGGGTAGTGGAAAAAGAATTGTCATTCTGTGGGTTTTTCTGCACTTGGGGCTTGTTTGTTTCTACTGATGGTTCTCCTCTGTCTCTGGAAAGGGTATTTCTAAAGGACTTTAAAGGCGAAGTAGCAAAAATGTCATAAAAGCCTCTCTTGGGTTTGATGGATGCACTTTGTATTTGAAGCTTACTCACTGCCTTGTAGGAAAATTCCTGGGTCATTCCACCCAAGCCTTAACGAGGCAGTGCAACAACACACACCAATTTGTAGGCCTTTCTTTAATCAGAGACTGGATAGCACTTGGGACTGATAGGGTTCAGCGTCAGATCTAAACAGAAAATAACATGCTCGATTTGCCCTCTGAAGGTGGGTTGAGCAAATCTCAGTGATGTATCGGAGCTGCAAATGCACGTGGTGTGATTCCTATTTCTGTCGGCAAATACAAATTTTTCACTCAGCAGGCTTAATCAGAGCCAACTCAAGAGGAGAAATAACAAAAACTCAACAGCCCTTAGCAACCCAGCATGGCATAGAAGGATTTAAGACTTGAGCATTTTATCTCTATCGGTATGAAAATGTATGAAGAAATCTGAACTTTGGATTTGCAAATAAAAAAATTTTATACATTGCAAACCATCCACTTTAACTAATGATTTTTGAGTATTTTGCTATGCTAATTTTGGTTCTCATCTCGATGTCGTTTTCATTAAAGAATGCAAGTTCACTAAATTTGAGTGGATTTTTTTTCCTGGGGGGGGGGGGAGTATTTCATATTGTTGAAATTGAGCTAGGGTAAATGAGTAAAATACAAGAAGGACAAATCCTACAAGAAGATAGGAAGAGTCCCAAAGATACTGAGCTGTGATAATGGCATTCAAGGACCATCTCATTAAATGCCTTAAAAGCAGGGGAGGGTGAGGTGGGATAAAGAAACTGAAATATTGATGGACAAATTATTTTGGACCCTGCATAACAGATTTTGAGGTATTGTTTACAGTCCTAAAGAACCAACATGTCTTGGGTTGTTCTATTGCAAAAATAAAATTTCTCCTGTTGCTTTAAATGAACCATTTATTGAATATGTTAACTGGGTCACCCTACCATCTCAATTTAACCTTGATTTCCAACTTTCCTCTATCCTAGTTCCTGAACAGCTACCTGACAAAGAATATTTCCAAATAAGAGGAAAAAAATAAAACAAAAAGGAACAAATCAAATAAGTAAAACTTATTTTATTTTCATTAGTACAGTAATACCTCGTCTTAGGAACTTAATTGGTTCCTGGGGGAGGTTCGTAAGGCAAAAAGTTCATAAGCTGAAACATTGTTTCCCATAGGAAACAATGTAAAATGAATTAATGCATGCAACGAATAAAAAACGCAAAAAAACGCCGCCGCCCGGCTGTCACCTTTTGAAACAGCTGGGCGCTTCTCAGTGTTCTCCCAAACCCGGAAGTTCGGGTTTGGCGTTCGGGTTCAGGAGGACGCTGAGAAGCTCCCCAGCTGTTTCAAAAGGTGACAGCCGGGAGGCAGGGCTTCTTGGCGGCCACCTGAACCCGAACTTTTGCTGAACTTCCGGGTTCGGCATTCGAGAGGCCGCCGAGAAGCCCTGCCACCTGGCTGTCACCTTTTGAAACAGCCAGGGGGCTTTTCGGCGGCCTCCCGAACACCGAACCCAGAAGTTCGGGTTTGGCGTTCGGGTTCAGGAGGATGCTGAGAAGCTCCCCAGCTGTTTCAAAAGGTGACAGCCGGGAGGCAGGGCTTCTTGGCGGCCACCTGAACCCGAACTTTTGCTGAACTTCCGGGTTCGGCATTCGAGAGGCCGCCGAGAAGCCCTGCCACCTGGCTGTCACCTTTTGAAACAGCCAGGGGGCTTTTCGGCGGCCTCCCGAACACCGAACCCAGAAGTTCGGGTTTGGCGTTCGGGTTCAGGAGGACACTGAGAAGCCCCCCAGCTGTTTCAAAAAGCGACAGCCAGGCAGCGAGGCTTCTCAGCGGCCTTCCGAACCCAAACTTTTTCCATCTTATATACCTCCCTCCGTCTCCCATCAACTAGACAATGTCATTTGGTGGGACCTAGGGGGAAGAGCCTTCTCCATGGGGGCCCTGGCCCTCCGGAATCAGCCCCTCCAGAGATTCTCACTGCCCCACCCTCCTCACATTCTGTAAAAGTATAAAGAACTATCTGTGCCACCAGGCTTGGGGCCATTAAACCCTAGCCCATGGCCAACAAGTGTAGTATGTCTTGCTGTGTGAATGGGAATGAATGATTTTAAATGTTATTAGAGTTTTTAAAGTTTTTAAGCTATATTAATTGGATTTTTAAAGATATGTATATTGTTTATTGTTTTGATATGTTGTGAGCCTCCCCGAGTCCTTGGAGAGGGGAGCCATACAAATCCAATAAATAAATAAATTTTAGAGGTTAAAATGATTTATCTTATGAGCTTCTAAGTGAAGAAAAATAGAGAGAGTGAAAATAAGAGTGGCAAAAGTAAAGAAGGAACAGGAATTTGCTACTGGCAGAGCAAATACCTATTCATATATATTCAGAAAAAAAGTAACTGAATTCAAAAGGATTTATTCTCATGTTAAAGAGGATACGTTTTATTTCAATATCAGCAGCTTATTTTCCCCATCTTTATTGTTATTGTCCCCTCCCCCAAATATGTAGTTTGTTTAACCAAAAGTATTATTTTTCTGTCATTTAAACATAACAACATTATGAACAAGTTCTTTTTCCATCTATTACAAAATATATTCTCATTAAAAAGCAGACGTATTCCCATTATAGGTACTCATCTTATCCTTGGGACTACTTAAAATGATATGACAAACACCCAATATATGCTTACGATCTTACATAATAGTTTCTATCAGTTGCAGTCACTGCTCCTATTTGTCATATAGTATCTAGTAAACATGTGCCAAAAGTCTCAGACATTGATTTGGATCATTAGAATAAGAACATTAGTACGTTTAATATTTTGCAATCATGGACTTTTATTCCATACCTTTGTGTTATATATAATACAATGCTCATAGTCTGGATACTAAAAAACAAAACAAAATAAGTCAGGGCAAAGAAACATCATATTTAAGCCATAAAAGAAACTCTTTAAAATGTTCTCATGCATAGTATGACTTTTTTTTTTTACACTAAGGTAAATCTATGTGCAAAAATGCATATGTTGCATTAAGCAATGACGAAGTTGAATCATAATTGATTCTGATGTAGCAAACTTATTGATTAGGCAACACCAGCTGCCATATGAGCTGAGGTGGCGCAGTGGGTAGAGTGCGGTACTGCAGGCCACTAAAGCTGACTGCTAGATCTGCAGGTCAGTGGTTCAAATCTCATCATCAGTTCAAGGTTGATTCAGCCTTCCATCCTTCTGAGGTGGGTAAAATGAGGACCCGGATTGTGGGGGCAATATGCTGGCTCTGTTAAAAAGTGCTATTGCTAACATGTTGTAAGCTGCTTTGAGTCTAAGGAGAAAGGCGGCATAAAAAACAAACTAACAAACAAGCAAACAAGCAAACAAACAAACATGCTTAGAAACAATGCATGCAGGGAAATTTTATGTGTTATGTTAAGTGCAAAACTATCACATGGACAATAGAGAAATATTTAATATAGGAATAATAATAATAAATACAATTTTAAAAAAGGAAGGAAAAAAGAAATAATTTGAGGATGCAGTTTCTCTAAAAGAAATTCAGTATGTATTTTCAATCAAATGGATGTCCATTTGATTGAAAATACATACCAAATACATACCAAATACATACATCCCCCTTGCAGTGATGTCGACAGACTATGTCTGTCCAGAAAATCTGGTGGCAGAGGACTTTTACAAGTAAAACAAACAGTAGTAGAAGAAAAAATATGCATTGGCAGAATATGTCAAAGAAAGTGAACAACTTGCATTGATTTAAATAAACAACCAGAAGCTCTGAAAGCAGAGCAAACAAAAAACCAATACAGTAGTACCTCTATATATGAGCTGCTTCACATGCAAGTATTTTAAGTTACGAGCTGCGACACAAGCAAAATTTCTGTTTGACACCCGAGCTCAAATTCGGGATATGAGCTGAGCGTCCACTAGGTGGTGCAAGAATTCCATTTTTTCCAGTTATCTCCACGCGAAAAGCCAAATCTAAATGCATTTGTTCGAGATATGAGATGATCGAAATACGAGGTCGGCTCTGGCACGAATTAATCCCATATGTCGAGGTACCACTGTACAGGAAAACTGCAATACAAACCAGAGCCGACAGCTGGTGCAATAAAGCTTTGCATGGGAAATTCCTTGACAAGATTGAAGGAAAGGTTGATAAGGAGAAGACCTGGTTATGGCTCACTAATGCAACACTGAAGAAGGAGACAGAAGGCTTTATTTATGCAGCCCAAGAACAAGCAATCAGAACAAATGAATCAAGGCAAGGATCAAAAAAAATCAGCCAATTACCCATAATGCAGACTTTGCAAAGAAACTGATGAAACAGATGATCACACCTTCAGTGGCTGCAAGTAAATTGCACAGACGGACTACAAACAAAGGCACAATATGCAATCCATATGCTTCATTGGAATCTGTGCCTAACCAGGGGTGGGCTACTGCCCGGATTGGGGGGAGGGCGCAGTGGGGCAGCAAAAATGGAGCTTAATCCAAGAGCACTCAATTTTCAGTGAAATATGTTGAAAGAAAAAGCAGGGCGTCCTGCATAAGCCACACCCACAGTGTGGTAGTAAAATTTTTGGTAGCCCTTCACTGGCCACAACTACCACCTACCAGTGGTAAAGAACTGGTGCAATCATAAACCTGACAAAGTAGTTGAAAACAAGCATGCCAATATTCTTTGGGGCTTTCAAATGCAAACTGACAAGGTTTTGAAACACAATACACCAGACTTCACAATTGTGGAAAAGAAAAAAGTATGGATCATTGGTGTCGCCATACCAGGTGACAGTCGAATTGATGAGAAACAACAAGAAAAACTTAGCTGATATCAGGATCTTAAAATCGAACTACAACGATTCTGGCATGAACAAATTCAGGTGGTCCCAGTAGTAATGGGCATCCACTTTTCTGCTCTTTCCTTGGAAAAAAACTGAAAAAAAAAGGAATAGCAGAGCATCTAGAACAGAATAAGGCTGTTTATGTGAAGGTTGCATGTATGAAGCTTGTTCTAGAGAAACATCTAGCACAACTATTAAAAATGTGAACACTGTAATATCAAATATAAGCATCAGCTCACTTGAAGAAACAACCTACCTAATGTGTAGTATGGGTGCAGTTATAACTTGAATGCAAAATCAATTATGATGCACCATCGTAAAGGGCGATCAGGTTAGAAATTAAGCTTGCTAAAATTATTTATTTATTTATTTATTTATTTATTTGTTTGTTTGTTTGTTTGTTTATTGTTAGAATTGAAAGGGACCATGAAGGCCATCAAGTTCAACCCCCTGCCCAAGCAGGAACCCTATAGTACACCAGTCAAGTGGCAGTTCAATCTTCTCTTAAAAATGCCCAGAGTGTTGGAGTTCACAACGTCCGCTGGTAGGTTGTTCCATTGGTTGATCGCTCTGACCATCAGGAAGTTCCTCCTTATCTCCATGTTGAATCTCTCCTTGGTCAGCTTCCAGCTGTTGTTCCTCGTCCGGCCCTCTGGTGCCCTGAAGAATAAAGTGATCCCCTCCTGTCTGTGACATCCCCTCGTATACTTGTAGACTGCTATCATGTCCACTCTTAGATACAAAAAAAGCAGAACAAACAAGAAGACTAAAGAATACCAATAAAGAAATATCACTTTGAAACAAGGAAGATTAAAACAGCTCTGGAAATAACAAACCAGCAGACATGAACACCATTGGTAATGATAAAAATCACCACCAGTCAACTGCACAAGCCAGCTTTCCTTGGAACAAATTATCCTGCGATGATATCTTTAATACCATCAGACAACATTTGCCTATCCCAGGTCTTTGGGAAAAATTCAAATAGCAATAGCACTTAGATTTACATACCATTTCACAATGCTTTACAGCCCTCTCTAAGCAATTTACAGAGTTAACGTATTTCCCTCAACGATATGGGTCCTCATTTTACCGACCTCAGAAGAATGGAAATCTGAGTCGACCTTGCACTGGTGAGACAGCTGGAAGTCAGCAGAATTAGTGTGCAATACTGCATTCTAACCACTGTGCTGACATGGCTCAAATAATAAATAAAAATATTAAATCCCATTTAAACACCTGACTGACTATGCCAGTGATGGTGAACCTTTTTTTCCTTAGGTGACAAAAGAGTGTGGGTGGGTGCTATCAATTATGAATATATATATTCATAATTCAATGCCTTCCCCTGCCCCCTGGAGGCCCTCTGGAGGCCAGGAATGGCCTGTTTCCCAACTTCTGGTGAGCCCAGCAGGCTTGTGTTTCAAACTCCCCAGGCTCCAAAGGCTTCCCTGGATCCAGGAGAGGGTAGAAACACTCTCCCCCATCTCCTCGGAGGCTCTTTGGAAGCCAAAAACGCCCTCCCAGAGCCTCTGTGAGAGCTAAAAATCAGCTGGCAGGCACACACATGCATGTTGGAGCTGAGCTAGGACAACTGCAGTAGACATGGCTCTGCGTGCCACCTGTGGCACCCGTGCCATAGGTTCGCCATCACTGGACTATGCAATAAACCATAATATATTAAACTTGTAGGCACCAAACTCTGAAAAACAATAAATCAAGAAATATAAGATTTAATTAGTTTGATCACATAATTAATCAATCACTCTACAATGGTCCTCCTTCTGCCCCGTCCCATTTTCACGTATTAACACTACTTCCATTTCCAGAATTAACTATAAAATAATATTCCTACTCTGTGTCAGAATGTTCCTTACTTGTGAATAGTTTTTCAATTAATTTAATATAAATTAAACTATGCAAAAAGTTAACTAAGTATGGGCCAGAGATTAGCAAGAGAAAATGAAGTCAGGGACTTCTCATGAAAGGACTACCCAATTAGAGTAGGGAAATTGATTACATAGGGACTTTGCAATCAATTTGTCTATCTATGTTTTTGTGTCTATACAGTGGTACCTCATCTTACGAATGCCTCTTCTAACGAACTTTTCGAGATATGAACCCAGTGTTTAAGATTTTTTTGCCTCTTCTTCCGAACTATTTTCACCTTACGAACCCAAGCCGCTGCTGCTGGGATGAAGGGGTTTCTCTTTTTTTCCTTTTTTGAAGAAAGAAAAGGGAGGGGTGGCTTGGAGGGGGAAAGACTTTGCATTTTAAAAAGTAGGAGAACAGCGTGCTTGCACAGGCACTGAAAGGGTGGTTTTTGAAGAAAGAAAAGGGAGGGGCGGCTTTGAAGGGGAAAGTGTTTGCATTTAAAAAAGTAGGAGAACAGCATGCTTGCACAGGCACTGAAAGGGTGTCTTTTGAAGAAAGAAAAGGGAGGGGCGCCCCCCTTACCTTTCTTCTTTCCCACTCACCCTTTAGCCTAGCCTTGCTTCTTCCACCCGCCCCCTTTAGCTGCTCCTCCCTGCTCTCTGTCCGCCTCCCTTCTAAAGTTTGGGATTTTCCTGAAGGATTTGCACGCATTATTTGCTTTTACATTGATTCCTATGGGAAACATTGTTTCGTCTTACGAACTTTTCACCTTACGAACCTCCTCCTGGAACCAATTAAGTTCGTATCATGAGGTACCACTGTATATGAATCTGCCCATATCTTTACATGTATATCTCTGGGTATTCGCAATATGGAGCATCTAAAATAGTAAATTATTCCCTAGAAGTCATCTATATAAATACTTGTACCTTCTTTAGAAATGCTTCAGAATCAGAAGCAAAAAAAGCAAAAGGTCTAACTGTCATGTAAACTCATTTGAAATGTCATGTCTCATTAAAACCCAATAAGTAGAATGTCTGTTTTTCCCTTTGGTTGAGCCATCAAATTTGTCAAAATTTTATGATAATTCATTCCGTCACTTCTCAGACATTTACATGACAAGCAATCCTTATGAGGAAAAAATTAGAATCCCTGTAACCCTATTCTTCATGTTAAGCTGCCTCCAGAGAGATTTTTAAAATATCTATTTCAGTTAGGAGTAAAATACAAACTTTTCCATTGCCACTTATGATGGAACATGACAACAAATTGCCTCTATCCCACTCTTTATCTCTTGACTTCTGAACTTCAGTTGTCCATGTCAACTACTTTCTTAAGCCAGTAGCAACACTGTCATTCTGTTCCTTCACCAAAGGATCCATAGACTTACTGTATCACTCCAGAATTGTTAACTTCCCCCTCTAGTATTTGCTTATCACACCGTGCTTCTGGGAGGGAGGGAAGGATTGAAGTGGGGAGAGGGAGAGAGAAGGAGGAGAGGAGGAGGAGGAGGAGGAGGAGGAGGAGAAAGAAAAGGAGGAGGAGGAGGAGGGTAGATGTTCTTTCATAGTTATGGTTTATAGGTAGGGCATGGCTTTTGCCCAATTTGTAACATAGGTGCTACAATGGTAAAAGTTATAACTTTATATAAATGGAAATACTTGTAAAAGCAATAGTTAGTAAATAATAATGAGTTATTTCAATTATTTTAAATATGTCAAATTTCACATATAAGGGAAACATCTTTCAGCTGTGGCGAGGGGGGCGTTTGCCCAGGTTCGCCTGGTGCACCAGTTGCGGCCCTATTTGGACCGGGGGTCATTGCTCACACTCACTCATGTCCTCATCACCTCGAGGCTCAACTACTGTAACACTCTCTACATGGGGCTACCTTTGAAGAATGTTCAGAAACTTCAGGTCATGCAGAATGCAGCTGCGAGAGCAATCATGGGCTTTTCCAAATATGCCCATGTTACTCCAACACTCCACAGTCTGCACTAGTTGCCGAAGAGTTTCCGGTCACAATTCAAAGTGTTGGTTAGTACCTATAAAGCTCTTCATGGCACCGGATCAGGATACCTGCGAGACCGCCTTCTGCCGCACAAATCCCAGCGACCGGTCAGGTCCCACAGAGTTGGCCTTCTCCGGATCCCGTCGACGAAACAATGTCATCTGGCGGGACCCAGGGGAAGAGCCTTCTCTGTGTCGGCTCCGACCCTCTGGAATCAGCTCCCTCCAGAGATTAGAACTGCCCCTACCCTCCTTGCCTTTCGTAAACTCATCAAAACCCACCTCTGTTGACAAGTGTGGGGGAACTGAGACATCTCCCCCTGCCTATGTAGTTTTAGTGCATGATATGACTGTATATATGTTTTTTATATATTGGGGTTCCTTGTTTTTAGATTTTTTTAAATGTACAATTGCTATTTTAGATTTTAAATTATTAGATTTGTCAATACATATTGTTCTTTATCACTGTTGTGAGCCGCCCCGAGTCTGCGGAGAGGCGACAATAATAATAATAACAATAACAATAATAATAATAATAATAATAACTAAGAGACACCAAGCATAGCTGCATCCATTCATTAGAGAAATAGAAGATGGCATGATTTTTGAGTGTATGTTAAAGCATACCTGGAATAAGTTTGTCTACAACTACATGATTATTCTTTTCATTTGCTTTTTGAGAAGCAAACCAAATATGTGAATTGTTTAAAAAAATATTTCAGTTCAACCTTTGCCTCAGTCTTTCTACATTTTCCTCTTGATCCATGACAGCCTGCAAGTTAAATTGAAACTGAATCCACATCATTTCTCAAATAATATGCCTGGAGGAATACAAAAACTCAAATCCAATGTATGTAGAAAGCAGCAGTTTGAATAAAGTTGATCTTAGACAAATTTTGAGTGAATGTCATTATGTAACTAATATAATGTTGATTCATGTGGAAAATATAATTCTTCAAACTTAATTTTTGATGGAAAGAATAAAAAATGAAATACATAGTACATGGAAGCGTACATTTATAAAGTAGGATTTAAATAGCCAAAATATCAATGAAAATAGAGTTGGTTAGGGACTTCTGTTTTGGTGCTTTTAGCATCAAGTGTCAGGCCTAATTTTGACAAAATTGTCTCATAACAGTTTTGACTTAAAACTGGTCTGATTAGATGCTTGCAGTAGAACTGAAAATGCCCTCCAACTCCCAAAACAAAGTCAAAGTATATACTCACTCAATTTCTTGTGTTTCTCCTTGAAAAATGCAACAATAATAAATTTGATAACTAGCATTAACTGTCATTTTATAACATCATAATCAGATGGAGGTGACTTTCATGCTTTGTTCAGTAGTAGAGCTTGCTATATTTGATCACAACCCTAATATGAATCTGTTAGGTGATGTGGCAGCCAAAAGAAATGTAATTTTACATTGGCCCAATAGAAGTGCGGTTATCAAATCACAGGAAGTAATCATTACTCTACATTCTGTGTGAGTCAGCCCTATTTTAAGTTCCATGATCAATTCTGGCATCACATTAAAAGAAAAAAAAACCTGAAAGGGGAGGGAGAAGAAAAGGGCATGGAGGATGACAGAAAACAGGGGGGGAAATCTTAACAGCTAAATATCTTTAGCAGTGAGAAGACTGGAAAGGAGATAAAATCACACATTTTAAGTACATGAAGGGGTGTTACACAGAAGAAGATCAAGACCTCTTCTTTACTGTCTGAAAGTGCAAGGTAAGAAATAATGAAGTTAACTTACAGGAAAGATTTTGGTTGATTGACAGTGGAACCAATGATATAAGATGGCTGGTAAGGTCCCCTTCAATGAATATGTACAAGCAAAAACTGGACAACCAACTATAAAGCATGTTTTCAATTGGCTTCCAACAATGGGGGTGTCAGTTGAGTTTTAGGTCTAAAGGGTCTCCTTCTAACTGTGTATAAATCTATGGAAAACTATTAATGGTGGAATAAATTATAAATACTCCCTATCCAATATGTCTATTATATTGTTCAATATAATAATCCAATAAATAATAAATTTATTTATTTATTTATTTATTATTTAGATTTGTATGCCGCCCCTCTCCGCAGACTCTATAATAATATGTAGGTATTTAAAACAAACACATTTAACAGGAGGAAAAAGATACAGATATGTTTTAAAGACCTTTCAGGAAAAATAAATGACAACACAATACTTGCTGAATTACTTAGAAACAAGTACATTCATAATTTAATAACTGTGAACATACCTCTACGCAGACCACACCATTCTGCGCCAACTACGGCTTCCATCCCGGATTGTTTCCTCTCACTCCTGCTGATTCTCCGTTTCAACTTGCTGGTGACTTTCTCAATGGGTTATGTGACGTTTACCAACTTTTCCAACATTCCTTAACTCAAGCCAAAGAAGACTACAAACGCTTTGCCGACCGTTCCCACAAAGACACTCCCCCATTGACTGTTGGTGACCGAGTTTGGCTTTCTACCAAATACCTTTCTTCTGAACCTCCCCGCAAGCTGGATCAATGTTTCATTGGCCCTTTTCCTGTTGAAAAGGTAATCAATCCCATCACATACCGTTTGACCCTACCTCCTTCCATGCATGTGCATCCTGTTTTTCATCACTCACTATTACTTCCAGTCTCACTTGACTCTCCACTTCGTCCCCCAGTCCCTGCCCCTGCCGTTCCTGCTTCCTTCTGTCCAGAGCCCGGCCTTCGAATTCCACTACTGGCATCTGAGACTCTCGTTGGCTCAATGACTGTTTCCAGTACCATGTGGAATGGTCCGGAGGTGGGCCTGACACCACTGTCTGGATGGAGGCTCATGGCTTTGATGCTCCTGATTTGATTCCTGACTTTCATGTTCATTTTCCTGACAAACCTAACCCTAATTTTCCTCCAAGGGGGGAGGGACCCTGAGGAGGAGGAGGATGGTGTTGTATATACTCCTGGTCAGTTGGAGGATGGTGAAGAGCTTGATGGATCTGATACAAATAGTGTTTATGAATTAGTGGCAGGTCCTGGGTTACAGGTATCAGAACAGGTGGGAAGCCAGCCACAGGATGTTGCTATGAGTCCAGACTCCAGTGAAGAAGAGGCAGATAATAGCTGGTTAAACCCTAATTTCAGAAGGGTTCAAAGGCGCAGGGAACAAGTGTTAGGGGAGAGATATTAAGGGGAGGAATGGGTTAATTACTGAAATGATTTATTCATCACGTACAGGTGCCAGCGGGGAAGAAGGGCGGAGTTGTCAATGTTGTAAATCCTCATGGCCGGTAGGCTATGAAGTAAGTTGGTTCATTCTTTGCTATTTCACAGATGTTCTTAGTGCTTTGAACTATGCTGTATAGACCTAAATCTTAAGATAAGGGAGGAGGCTTGGAGGAATGTGGTTGTGTGCTCTAATTGCTAAAGATAAGAGAGGAAGGAATGTGAATGCCTGTAATGCATTTTGAATACAGAGGAGAGGAGAAATAAAGATGGAGTTTGTTTATGAAATCCTGCATTCAGTAAGCGTTATTTCCAATTTAACCAAAGTTCTAATCAGAATCCAGAACACCAGAAAAGATAGGTTCGCCAATATTTGGCTCTATAAAATCTGTCAATCTGGAAATCTCACCAAAGAATCCCAATAACTTATTTAATATAAAATAGCATATATCCAATGCGTATTTATATATAAGATAATTTGCACATTTCTAATTAACAAATATTATTTGCTGTCATGAATGAAAACAATTTCCATTTTGCTTTAATATTTCTCCTTTGCAGGGACAAATCTTTTGGAGAAAGTATTCATACAAATTGACTAAATAACTTACTGGACATTTTATGTTGACTACTAGTTCAGAGAACATGTCTTTTAGTTAGAATTATATTCCTGTGCCAGTAGGTGATTTGCACAGTTGCTGCATTCTCCCATTCCCCCAGTCGAGGGTTTTGTCAATTTACTAAAATCACCTGTTTGAAAGTGAGGCTGTGGATAATTTTATACTTTAAAAAGGAAATAAGATAGGAAGTGTGGTGAATATCTGTGTTTGCATGCGTGTATGCATGCGTGACAAGTCTGAAAAAAAATAAACTAGACTTTCAAAGATAATTCAGGGCTGTGCCTATAAGACCAGAGATAATTCAGGGCTGTGCATCCTGTCCTATAAGACTTCGGCCTGCTTCTCTACATGCATTGTGCTTGGAGGATTGAGTTTCTATCTTTTTCCACTTCCAAATGAAATATAGTATGTTGTGATTCGTTTGGACATGTAGAACTGCAATCATTTGTAACAGAAATAATTCAGTAACAGTGTGTAACTGAAATTATTTAAAGTGAGAGTGGGGGGAGAAGAGAGAACTTGCAGTGAAATTATAATTTCAGTACAATAATGTTTTAAAAACATAAATACAAAAGGCTGAGATTGAATCTGGTTTGCAGCAGGAGGCTATTTTATGTTCAGAGTCAGCATTAATGTGATCTTGATTTTTAAATTATATTTAAAATGATCCTCCGCCTGATAATGGAATTACTGTGCAAATATTGCAAATTACATAAAATTAGAGCTATTATACGGACTGTATGCTTCTGGACGAATCTACACAGGATTTAGTATCCATGTAAATCAGAGCAGATTCTGCCCTCTGCTGCCCTATGGGCTGCTTTGCTAGAGTAGCACCCAGGAATTCACTGATATAAAGAGTAAAGGAGAATTCCAAGAGTAGTAGAAACTATGAGTACCATTTACAGATAATATTTTCTGTACAAACTTCATCAGAATGAATGGAATCTGTACCAGAGCACAGAAGTAAGTATTCTCCTTTTCTTTAATGAGAATCATAGAGATATCACACTAATAAATCTAGTTATACCAATGTAAAAACTCTCTTTCTCTCTCTCTCTCTCTCTTTCTCTCTCTCTCTCTCTCTCGTCTTAGCTTCCCAAAATAGTTCTTTAGCATACATTTTGGCAAATATAACTTGTGTATGACCAACACAAGTGAACAAACTATACCTATTAGTAATAATTTAGTAGTCAAATGTCTAAGGAAAAGTCTGTTGCTTAAAACCAACCAGGCTGGCATGGAGAAGAGTAAAAGTCCAAATTAATTTATAATTGCCCCATTTTCTGATTTTTATTCCAGTATTACTGATCAAAATAACTATAGTCTCTAAAATCTTATTTTAGACAGCGTGGAAAATGCTTTATTGTACTCTTTCTCACTATTTTAATAATGTTCATGCTTAGAGTAATGTATAAAATGTAGTAAGCAAGTACTGGTGAATGATCCTCTTTAAACAACATTTGAAACCTTGGGGAAAAAGAGAGAGAAAATAGTGAAATTGTTAAGTGGAGATTTTATACTTCCCTTTTGCCTGTGATAAAGCCTCTGTTCATTTAAAACGAAGGCTGTGAAAGAAATAAGCACCACTGCATAGTTTCCCCCCCTAATGATATCAGGTTAAAAAAAAAAACCCAGTTAGGATATAAATGATATTTTAGTGTTGCATTACGCAACTTTCCACTGGTGGTTGGTAAACAATTTGTAGGTTCTGTCGAAAATCTTTCCTTAGCTTATGAAGAATTGTATTTCCTTCTTCTGGTTTTATTCTTCAAGAAAAATAAAATAATACAGCCTTAGAAACAATTCTGAAGTGTTTCTCCTCCATCCATTTCTTGTTCCCACTGCTACTTATATCAGTTGAACCCCAGTCGAAGCACATCTTTGACTTCGAAAACTATCTAAGACACAAGGTCAATGACAGCCGATTATAAAATGAAAGTAACATTACAAGCAAAACTACATGCAAAAGCAGATATTCCAGCCTTTTTATATCTACAATGTAGTACTTTGAAGTGTGGGGGGGGAGAGAGAGGGGGTCAGGTAGAATGCTCCCTTTAAATTAATCTATGCAGGTTACAAGTGCTTTGGATAAACAACAACTCATATCCACAATATTTTTTGTACCGCGACAGCCTAAAGCAGCAATATGTTAAACTTAACTGCTTTTCTTCATGTCAAGGAGAGGTAGAGTCTGTAACAAGTCTCCATTTCACCGGATGCAGGAGCCAGAACAAAAGGACTTAACGAAACGATCTGTTTACAAAACGGTAAGTGCAGGTCTGCATTAAATCCTTTTTAAATGTGGGTTTCAGAACACTCTCTTATAGCCTTTCTGATATCTTTCTAAATGAACTGGATTTTAATGGGTTTTTGTTTTAATTGACAAATTATTTTTAACATCTTTCATCGTCATGTCCCAGAACTCGTACTCCCACCAACTTTCATATAGCATTTCTAAATAGTCAGGAGAAGATAAATCAAAGGCTGAACTGTACCCTTGCACTTATATACTTGTTAAATGACTTTTTTACAGTCTGTTATTGCTAGAAATTGGATTGCTTTTAAACTAATGTTGTCTGGCGGGCAAAAGTGAGTGAAACCGCAAAGCCTGGAGGAACACTAATTACTTGTTTTAATTAGCAGCAACTTTCACTAGAGTATAATCTCCCTACAGGCCACTTTTCAGTAGGTGTGGAAAAAATGATGTAGAAACAAACCAATAATCTCTTATTTGCCCCTAAATGAGAGCTATACTTTTTTTTTCCTAGTGTAGATATATAATTTTGTACAAGCTGCCAAAGCCTTAGGGAACAAGGCCTACAATGTCGGCTGTTCAATTCAAAGATCTTTAGCAATCAATTGCACAATAGAGCTCCTTATTTTATGCTGCTACATCATAAAAGTGCTCCTTTTGTTACATTTCCATCCTTTATAGGATCTTAATCCTTTTCTTTTCAGGCCCATTTATAGAAAAATTCCACAGGGATATCCTATTTGCCACCAGGACTAAAATGGTCCACTCAGAAGGCAGTGTGTGAAGGTTTGGGTTCCCTTCCCACCCTCTTCCCACCCTCTAGAGGACATTAAATTGCACTGTTCATTCCCTTTACCACAGCAGAACTGCCTTGGTGTTGACAGGCAAAGAAAAATTCCATTACATTGTCTTATGATGCCATTCTAATGTCAAGCATCTCTTGTCTCTCCCTGGTTACAAGATCAGCTATAGCATTCAGATGGTCATAACCTTTGAAATAGAAATGCTGCAGAAATTCAGATTTGCAGCCGGCATGCATTTTATTTTATGAAAATAAAATCTGCATTTTTGCCATTGTGCACTAAATAAATTTACTGATTTTATGAACCATTAAATTTATTTAGTTCACAATGGCAAAGATGCGGATAGTCTTGTATTACCATTATTAACCCAAATACCATTAATCATTACTAACCCAATATATATTGGATTTTAATGTTATTAATGTTAGATATAATCAAATTTCAGATTAGATAGAGTTCGAAGTGACCTTTCTATTTTTAACTTATGTATATTAAAACTGAAACACTAACATTGTGTTATTATGAAAGTGCATTACTATTACTGTAAAGCCATAACTTTTTTTTTACCAACCATTCTAAAAATAACTGAACTTTCTATGTATGCAGTTCACAGCATTTTTTTAAAAAAAGTATAGTTGAAAATAGAAAAAAAGCCACAACAACATTTATAACATGCTCTTTGTTACCTTCTCTTGTTTTACTAATAATGTAATGAATAGATCCAATTCCGAGTAATGTTCAAAGGATTAGACTGCATCAGGATTCATTTTTAACTTCTGGGGAAATAATATGCAGTCAAGCATTTTGTTTTTCTCCAAGTTTCATATGCAAGACAATCCTTTTTATGTTTGCACAGAAACAAATACCTTGCCTTTCCAGTCTGTATATCCAGAATGGGAATTTAAGTCTAGAAATGTTCAATATCCTATTTAACTGTGTAAATAGAAAATTCAGTTATTTTTAGAACCGTTGTTAAAACAGTTATTATTTTAATAGTAAAGCACTTTAATAATTACACAATGTTATTGTTTGTGTTTTAATATATATGTTTTTATTTATCTATATAGATTACATAGGTAGTTTTTTATTTATTTTACTTTGTTATTCTAATAAACATAATTATATTGTTGAAAACCTCTGTGTGAAAAATGTCAGGAACAGTTATTTTAGCCTTGATTTGCTAGCTCGAAGTACTTTTATGGAGTTTGGCAGAGTCTTCGGAAAGGGGCGGCAAACAAATCTAATAAATTAAATTAAATTAAATTAAATTGTAATGTTCTCTTTGTACTATATTGTAAGCATGAAGGGAAAATGCTATTTCTGTGCAAAACAGGAACAACTGAAAAAGACATTCTAGAACTTTGAGACAACAAAATATAAAGAAAGCTTTTTTTTCCCTAGTTGCTGTGTATTGTTGCTAAACAATATTATTTTTCTCAAAACACAAAGTTTGCAAATAGTGACAAGTCCTTTAAAAAAAAAAAGTGACCCAGTCTGAAAAAATTAAAATGCTTCGTGGCTTCCTTTCCTTAATGTTTCAATTGAATTGAAGCCGAAAGGCAACATTATAGTTCCTAATATGTTTTGAAGAAGACTTATGTAAAGCTGGACACTATGTTTTAGGATGGTTTACATTTTGGTGTGTCTTGCTAGCAATCTCTGCTTCCTTCTCCTCCCATCTTTCTCACCTTCTGTTCTGGCTCCAGCTAGCTGGCTGCCTGGAGGACTTAAGCAAGACAGCAGAGGTTTGAATGGAAAGAGTAAACATTTACAACAAAGGATTTAATTGAAAAGGGTTTTGTGAACAAGGGGCAGTGTCAGAAAAAAGAATGGTGGAGGGCGGAGCTGCGTGGAACTCTTTTGTTTCGGCTCACAATGGTGCAGCCAATAATATTGCATTTTGAACTATGCTGAAGTCTACCATCAAAGAGACAAGCTAATAGCCACCCCCTGACAAGACATCTAAACTACATATGATTTAAATGTTTATAGCTAATATCCTTTCTTATTATGAAATAAACTCACTCTCATTTCCAGATCTTTTCTTTCATGCTCACTAAAAGAAATATACAGTCTTCCTGATTTTTTTAAATAAACCTCTTTGATAGCCATCAAAGGTTTTCTTTTCTATCAACTGTATACTGTAGCTTATGACTATCAGTGCTTTACTATTTAGGAATAGCAACTCTTATCCATTGAAGTTGTCAAGTTTCTTATGAAAAACAGGTGCCATTAGTATACAGCATTTCTTTTTCTCATTGGAATGAATCAAATACTGATGATATGTTTGCATGAAGAATCCTAGCCATAAATAATAGTTTTATTGCTGCAGAATAATAAATCTATTCATCATTCCCAAACTGAAATGCAACCATATTAATTACATAAAAGATGCTTTTAAGATAGAAAGGTACTTTCCTCCTTGTTGTTTAGGCAGAAAATTGTTCTAACTACTCAAAACCACATTTGTAGAAATAGCATTCTACCAATGTAAAAGAACTCAATGGTACTCATTTTTGACTAATGGAACTAACATATTTCATCAAATGTGTTGTTTTATAGTACAATTTTAAAGGTGGATCAGGTCCAAACCAATCAAGAGAGGTCATGACTATTTTCAGTTTGCTATATAGTGAATTGCATTAAGAATCAAAGTATGCACTTCACAAGTCAACGAAAGACAATCCTTTCAGAAATACTTAGGTTACAATTTGTTTGTTGGAGAGAGAGAGAAGGAGGGAGAGAAAGAAATAGGAGAGAGAAAGAGAGAAAGAAAGAGGGCAGAGTGAGGGAGAGAGAGATTTGCCGCAGTGTTCAAAACTCAAAGACAATACTCTAATAGTTTGTGAGTTTTCAGTATAGATGTCTAGAGGTCAAGGTACTCCAGTGAACTGTAGAAGAGATTTGTTCACAGTTTTCAGTAAGTGCTGACTCTGGTTGGCTTATTTCTTGCTACCATAAATGAACTAATTATTATCATTAATATTTCATGGGGAGGAGCCATAGCTCAAGGGTGCAAGACATGCTTTGCATACAGAAGTCTTCACATTTAATGTCAGGCATTTCTAGTTAAAAGATAGAAGATGACCGCGTAAAAATCTTCTCTTGGGGGGATGATGTCAAGCAACAGCAGACAATATTATGTGAGTCAACCCAATCAGGATAAAGCTGCTTCATTTCTTAAGTAGTCTGAAAGATATCTCCTTTAGTGGATTCTTCTACTGGTTTTATAAACCTAAGTATAAGTAGCCCATATGAATCCAAAGAGTTAATCTGGCATTATATATACAGTCCGGAATTTATACTGGTAGAATAGCAATGGCAAATCCTGGTATGCCAGCAACATTATCATTAATATTATTCTGCTGTTTACGGAGAGAAGATGTTACAACTCACCCATTTTATGACATTTTATTTAGATGAGCCAATTTCTTCCACACATATTTTCCATCTAATTTTACTACTGAACTACAGTTAATAAGTTATTGTAGCAGGGTGGACTCATCCAGTTTGCTTTTTTAACATACATCATTCTGCCACACAAATCCCAGCGACTGGTTAGTTCCCACAGATTTGGCCTTATCGGGGTCCCGTCGACTAAACAATGTCATTTGGCAGGACCCAGGAGAAGAGCCTTCTCTGTGGCGGCCCCGACCCTTTGGAACCAGCTCCCCCCGGAGATTAGAACTGCCCCCACCCTCCTTGCCTTTTGTAAACCTCTTAAGACCCACCTCTGCCATCAGGCATGGGGGAACTGAGACATCTCCCCCAGGCCTATACAGTTTATACATGGTATGTTTGTGTGTATGTTTGCTTTTAATAATGGGGTTTTTAGTGTTTTTTAAATTATTAGATTTGTTTTTACATTGTCTTTCTTATTGCTGTGAGCCTCCCTGAGTCTACGGAGAGGGGTGGCATACAAATCTAACAAATAAACAAACAAACAAACAAACAAATAAATAAATCATTGTAATTTCATTTTTAAACTGCCTATGGACTTTACCTTAGCACAATTTCCACAATTCCTCACTTTGGCCATGTAGACTATTTTGATAGGAGCTGGAGATCAACAAAAACATTTCACGTTGCATTTTATTTATTTATTTATTTATTTGTCTGTCTGTCTGTCTGTCTGTCTGTCTGTCTGTCTATCTATCATCTATCCATCTATTAATTAATTAATTTATTTATTTGATTTTTATCCCGCCCTTCTCCTCAGACTCAGGGCGGCTCACAACATGTTAGCAATAGCACTGTTTAACAGAGCCAGCCTATTGCCCCCACAATCTGGGTCCTCATTTTACCCACCTCGCAAGGATGGAAGGCTGAATTTTGACATGGTTTTGTCTGCTTAATTTCGTAATTGTAAAGCCTGTGTCTTATTTCATCTTACTTTATGGCAATGTTATCAAACTATGTTTTATAACTGCAGTTGCAATGTTATGTCTCCAGAAGAGATGGGTGTGATCATGAATTATGTTAATATGTTGGTTGAAATCTATGGCACATTGCCTTATTTTATAACAATTGTGTTTGTTGCAAGATTCACTATATAGAATCAGAAAAGAAACCACCATTCAAATGTTATTAAATTTAAGTAATAAAAAACATTGAATAATATTAACTCTGCAGTGACTTAAACATTAAATGAATTCAGCTTCTTATACATGACTGAAGATGGGATTCATATCTTCTCCAAGTAAGGACAAATAGAAGACTTCTCGTCAGCCGCTGCCCATTTCCATCTAAAGTCAACTAAGAAACTTAAAAGCACTTGAGAGAGGTATGGCATTGCACATTCAAGTAAATAAATACTGCAATGCATCTTTTAATCTTCTAAAAGATAAACCACTGCTAGCTAACTAACAACCATCTGCTAGCTGCAAGTTTCTAACACCTCCTGACCTATGACATTTATGACAAATTACATATCGAAGTGCAAGAGACGGCTTGTTAAAATGAAGCCCAAGGCCCACAAGTTCATGATCAGTCTTGGCTTTAAAAGCATGGGTTAAACATGAACAAGAAACAGTTTGGACAGGAAACAGACATGGCAATGGCTAAAAGGAAATGAAATCCTAATCCTCTAGCCCTTTGACTTTTTGCAGCTTGCTGTGTGCAGCAATGTGCTTTCGACCATTAAACTACCTTAACCTTCTGAAGAGCCAAATCAGTTCAAATTGCCTGCAAATTTGCACATTACCACACAAGACTCGGTCAATTCCCATTTGGAAATTGCACTGAGGATAAGGATTTAATGTAATAATTTTAACAAACAAAATACATTTCTTGCATTCTTTATTTGTACAAACAGCTAAAAGGACATTGCATACAAGCAACTTGGAGCAATAGTTTTCAGAGTCATAAGGAAAATAAGGAAAATACACTTAACTGAAACACACTGGGGTTATAATATGTCAGTTTGTTGCAACTCCACTTTCTAAACTGCCTGATACATTGTAAAATGGATTTAAATTGATTTCCTTCCTGTTAAGTCTTCAGAAAGGTTATTATCACATTCACAACTGCTTTTGGATTTGGTGAGACCTTAACATAGGTTCTCTTTGTTGAAATATTATCAATATCAATGGGTATTGAATCAGCCTTTATGCCTTTTTGCTGAATATAGGATATTGTTCTGGTTTCTGGTAGAAGTTTAGTAATTACAAATAACTCTCACTAAATGCGTCATTTCATGAATAAAGCAACTCCATTTATTTCTGTGCTCTCCTGTACTTCAACACATTCCAGACATCACTCGGTCCGTTATCTCTCTCTTAGCCGCATTTCTCACATTCCTTTTCCTGCTTCAATTAGACAAGATTTATTTTCCTAACTACATAGCTTTGAAAAAACAGCAGCACTGACTAAATACAATACAAAATACTTTGGCTTACTTTAGCGTGGTGAAAACACATCCATATTTCTTTTCGGCAACGTTGAAACTCCACCCTTCTTCTCCACTAGCCCCCTAATGTGCCAACTACATCACTACAATGTTTAACCCATTCCTCTCCTTAATATCTTCTTCCAGATCTTTGCTCTCTATGTTTCTGAACCCTTCTGAATTTAGGGTTAACCCAGTGAGCGTCTGATTCTCCCTCACTAGATCCTGAACTCATAGCCCCATCCTGTGGCTGGCCTCCCACCTGTTCTACTACCTGTAACCCCGGCCCTCCCACTACTTCATAAACACTATCTGAATCCGAGTCCTCAATATCTTAATAATTCTCCAACTGATCAGGAGTATGTACAACAGAATATGCTGACTCTTGGAATTACTCGAGAATGCCACCTTTGAATATCAAACAGAATCACGTGGCCTTTGACCACGATATAGTTCCCCCCCCAAAAGAGCAAATCTCTAAGTCAAGAAGAAAAATAAGCAGAACAATTTCAGATTTTATTTTGAAAGTTTCTTGGAAGGGAGACTAGACAGATAATCCTAGACTTACAACCACTACCTTGAGGACTTTTCAAAGTTACAATGGACCTCCCAGAGCCGCTTACAACCCAGTTTTGGAATTACAACAGCTGTACTCATATACATAACACCCCACAGTCACATGGTTGTCTTTTGGGAACCTGGCAACTGGCTCATCTTTATTACTATTTCCATTATCTTTTGATCACATGACTGCACTTTGCACCATTTTCACAATTTGTTGGCATTCACTTCTGGTTACTGGCAAAAGACACCCATTTGGGAACATTAATTCACTTAATGACCATGGTGTTTGCTTAATAGCCACAGCATCGAATCTCAATAGGCTCAAGGTTGACTCAGCCTTCCATCCTTCCAAGGTTGATAAAATGAGAACCCAGATTGTTGGAAGAAATATGCTTACTCTCTGTAAACCGCTTAGAGAAGGTTGTAAAGCACTGTAAAGCAGTATATAAGTCTAAATGCTATTACTATTGCTATAAATGACATTTGTAAAAAATGTCATAACTTTGAATCCAATCACGTGGTGCCTTGATTTATGACTGTAATGACTTACGACTATAATTCCAGGATCAGTGATGGTTGTAACTTGAGGACTACCTGTAAATTGATATGTATTGAGATCACATAGTCATCAAATGTTATACAATGGACAAGGTAGGCAAGGAGTTCAGCCATGTCCATGTGAATGGTCTAATTCTGAATATTTTTGTAATTTGCCCAACCCAGGTGTCTGTACATGTTGATAAAAATAAAAATAATGTACATCTATGCCCATTGACTAAGGGACAAATGGCACCTGTTATCAGTGAAGGATACCATATTTTTCAAAGTATAAGATGCAGCAAAGTTGCACCCTAATTTTTTGGGAGGAAAATAGAGGGGAAAATCTGCCTACCAGATATTCATCTGGCTAGCATCCTTAGTCTGGTCAATTTCAGCACATTTTTTAATCCCCTGGTTAGAGCTTAAAAAAACCTTATTTGGAGAGAGTAACAATGAAAGAGCTTGCAAGCTGGTTAGGACTAGAAAGAAACATTCGGAGCAAGTAGAGCAATGAAAAAAAACCCTGCAAAGACTTAGGGCTTGGAAAACATTCTTCACAGAGAGTAACAATGAAAGAGCCTGCAAGGTAAGAGCTGGGAAGATTGATAGTAGCTAGTTAGGGCTGGGTAAAAAAGCTTCGAAAGAGAGAGAGAGAGAGAGAGGGAGGGAGAGAGAGAGAGCGAGAGAGCGAGAGCGCTACATTCAGAATTTAAGACGTCCAAATTTTTAGCTTCTTTTAAGGAGGAAACAGGTGCGTCTTTTACTCTGAAAATGTGGTAATCCATATGCCGATTTAGAAGAATCTCAGAAGAAGCATGCAGCTTGTGAACTATGGGAGAGATTGTTATTCTTGGTTTGCCTATTACAAATTCTATTTTTTCAAATCTGCAAGGATATTACAGTGCAGTCACATGACATTTTTGGAATAACTTACAAAATGATTATATTAAGAACCAGTATATATGATATGGAAAAATATACACCAGACACATATATTTAGTAAAAGTGAGTGCAAAGTTGTGTATATCTTAAGAAATGTACATAATGGCCTTATTAATTTTCATTCAAACTACAAATTCATAGTTATTTTCCTTTCCATTTAAAGAATGGAAGTCTTTTGAAAATTAAAAGCCACCCCAATAATTCTCTAGAATATTTTTATTTAATTATGATACACATGGTATCTTAACTTTGTCTTGTCTATCACTGGAAGCATTCCATTATTTAAAAAAATAATGTAACTTCCAGGATACCAACACATGGATGACTTCTAAGGGTGCTTTTTTTCCATACATTTTCACAGCACTGTAAATATTTCTTTCAAGAATTTAAAAGTCTGAATAGATTTTAGAGGAAGTAGTGGTAATAATTTAGCTAATATAAGTTTAAGGAAAAAAGGTTTATTTTTCATATCTCATAGCATTTTAATTCATTGATGTATAGTGCTTTGGAACTCAAATTCTCTAAATTGCCTGTAATGATGTTATGGAAATGTACTACAGGAATAATGTCATTTCAAAACAATTATCCTTCCTGTAGTATGTTAAAGTTGATTTAAGAAAGTGGCACTATAATCTTTCATGCTAGTTAAAATGTATTTATCATATTTCACTTGCCATTCCTTTTCCTTTTTTAAAAGTTCTTCATAATTATTTCAAAAGAAAAGTAATGGACCAAAACATCCATGCTACTGCTTTCTCAAAAGTTTGCATTCAGCAACAGATTCTATAAACCAATATAATAGTTTTCCCCTTAATATTATACTTGCAGTTATAGTTAAATTATTGGCAGGGATATTTTGTGATGGTTCACCAAAGCTACATAGATTCACCAGATTCTGAGAACCATCAGTCTCACAATAGGAACAATATATTATGGGTGATTCGACACAAAAAACATGTAACCCTTCCCTGGTACAGAGCTGAAGGGATTGGATACTGTAACCTACAGGTTAATTCTCTGCCTTACAAGGCAAAGGCTGCAAGTTCAAGTCCCAGTGAGGGTATGGCTAGCTGATGAGGCCAGAATAAGGCCAAAATATATAGAACATCTATGGAACATCTTCTGGCTCACATGTCCCAGGGACTGATTAGGTTTCACAGAGTTGGTCTTCTCTGGGTCCTGGCAGCCAAGCAATGCCGGCTGGCAGGATCATGGGGAAGAGCCTTTTCTGTTGTGGCCCTGATCCTCTGGAACAAACTCCCCCCAGAGATTCGTACTGCCTCCACTCTCCTCGCCTTTCACAAAGTGTTGAAAACCCACTTATGCCAGCAGGCCTGGGGCCAAGAGCAATAGTTTCTGCAAGAGAGCAATAAAGTCCTAAATAAGATATTGTTTTATAACAGTCTTTCTATTAGGGTCCATTTGTAGGAGGAGAGTGACTGAAATGGATGTTGTTATGAGCTCAGCATAGTTCACATACCCCTCCTTACCACTTACCCCTGTCCAGTCGTAAGGTGCTGCAGTGTTACAGTTCAGGAATAAACAAGCAAGGATCGCTGATATGCTGGTAGAAAATCAATCGCCATCTACATTCACATGCAGGCTTGAGATAATTGATGTTGGATGATAATAGTATCTCATGATTTTCCTGCAGTCATAGTCCTTCTAATTCCCTTCTAGTGCAACAGAATCAGTGATAGGCAATGCTCCTTCAATAATGTAATAGCCGGGACAAATTATGGCTTGGTCTCCTTTGTAGCAAGCATTTAAAGCAGACTGTGGATTATTGTTGAACTGGATTTCAATTTCTTCATTGAAATGTTCCAGAGAAAGTTTGTCCCTGAACAGACATTGTAGGAAACTTGACTGGATTGTAGCACAGACAATGTGGGTTAACTGAGATTGTTTGGTTTTGGTTTGGTTTGGTTTTGCTTTGGTACAATTTTTCAATTAAAGGTTTTGACTTGATGAATTTTCAATGGAACACAATACACCGACATTTATTAATCATTAGTAAAACAATATTGGACATCTTCTACCTCTGAGTAAAAGCGAGAGTGTTTTCATGCAGAAAGCTTTGTTTTGTTTGGTGGGTTTTACCAGACCTATTGTTGATATAACCAACAGCAGTTTCTGTTTGCAGCAGATTAAACAATGATCCTGCTTGACAATGGCTGTTTCTTTGGTGCATTTATAGGATTTGTCTCTAACTTAATATTTTTATTGAACATGTTGTTATACACCTTACATAATCTTTAAATTATAGGAAGGCTGTGGCACGATACAGCCACTGGAGTAATGCCAGAGATTTATAGCTCTTCGCAGTTACATTTCTAGCTGACCTACAGTGCACCTAGTTTGCTATTTCCTTTTTCTGAGTTAAGACAAGTGCAATTCCCTCTAAATAACCTTCTAGACTCCATTAATGGCTAGTTTACTCCTTCTAATAAACAAATGTATGTTTGTCACCTGTTTGATAAATGCACATCTGCAACATTAATGGGAAATGACTCTTTTCTATTTTTATACTTTCCAAACGATTTTATCTTCAAAATGTTAAAGTTGCTGTGATTATGCAAATCTTCCTATTTCTTCTTTTGTTTAAATGTGCAGTTATTTTTGAATATTTATTTTATTAGATTTGTATGCTGCCCCTCTCCGAATAATCAAGGGATGTATGCAATAGTTGTTTTACGCTACCATAAAGTAGTGAGTCTTTGATTCCCTGTACTTTATTTATTTATTATTTATTTATTGGATTTGTATGCCGCCCCTCTCCGGAGACTCGGTGTGGCTAACGGCAATAATAAGATAGCATACAATAATTATCCAATACTAAAAATGATTAAAAACCCATTAATATAAAAACCAAACATACAGACATACCATGCATAAAATTGTAAAAGCCTAGGGGGAAAGAGTATCTCAATTCCCCCATGCCTGGGGGCAGAGGTGGGTTTTAAGTAGCTTACGAAAGGCAAGGAGGGTGGGGGCAATTTTAATTTCTGGGGGGAGTTGGTTCCAGAGGGCTGGGGCCGCCACAGAGAAGGCTATTCCCCTGGGTCCCGCCAAGCGGCATTGTTTAGTTGACAGGACCCGAAGAAGACCCACTCTGTGGGACCTAACTCGTTGCTGGGATTCGTGCAGCAGAAGGCGGTCCCTGTTCCTTTATTCCATGATGTCCTTGAAAGCACCAAAGTTTATGATATTAGAAGTATAGAAGAGGGTAGTTTGAAGGATTGAAAAAAATTAAGAGGCTTGGCTTGTATAAATACATTTTTTTCTATTATTAGATTTGGGTCATTAAATAGGAAAATTGTGAAATGCAATGTTGTAGTGGATCTCTGAATAAGTACAGTAGTAGAATTTTTTTTTTTGCTCTTGCCATCCTGCAGCCTTCAAATTTGCTCCATATACCCCCAGATTCTCTGCACACAGATTTTTGAGATGCAGATGCAAGAATTAAAAAGCATAGATCCCTTGTCCTGATAGAGTCTGAATCTCCTTATGTCAGGAACCCTGAATTGCTGTGCTGTCTTGGTTATAGGCATGCACACAACATGCAACTAATTAACAAAACCTTTGTACAGGATGGTGCAAGAGTAAATATTGAAAAAAGTCATGAAAGCAAATTTTTAAAATGTCATCAAGCCCTGTTCTTGCTTTTGTTTGGTTTTCATTAAGAAAATATACATTGTTTTTTGACTTGGAAAAGTTATTAGTGACATTTGATTGGGCAACAAGCTTAGCCTCTGTGGAGATCAAGTCTTTGTTTAAACATCGGTGATTTTTTTACACCATTGTCTAATCTGTCAGATTAGATGAGCATGTGTATTTAGGGTGGAAAGATGTGCAGCTACACCTGCTGTGCAAAGCTGTGAATTCACAACTCTTCTGACTATTAAAATGTGTTGTTCTGGGAACTCTTTCATTGTAAAGGAACTGTTGGTGGTTACATGTTTGAAGGGTTACAAGTGTCAACCCTGATTACAATCATAATAATCACTCCAAAATAATCTCTTATTTTGACCACTCAATGTTAATATGCAAGAAATTAAAAGCCATGTACCTAATTGGTTGGGGGGGGCAGGTTGAAATGTTCAGTTCATCTACGGCTTTTCTTTATTATATAAATAAATTAAGAATAGACAAAACTCCATTGAAGAACTGAACAACATTTCCTACCATATATGTTTTAAAAGAATGTTAACCTCAAAAGCTGTAGAGTAATCGGGTCAACAGATAAATTGACACTATTTACGACATCTGATAAATTTATAGATATGGATTTATCTCTTCCTTCTTTCTTCTTCTTTTTTTCTTTTTAACTTTTCCTCTTCTCTTTCTTTCCCCCCTTTCTCTCTTTTTCTTTCTCTCTCTTTAGCCTTTTTTATCTACATATGAAAGCATGTTTTTTTATTTATAACCGTATACTCTAAATTCATATATATTTGTACCAATATTCACATAGTCCTTTTGCTTTATGTATCCCCTCCCCTATTTATCTTCAATAAAGATTAAATTTTCTTTAAAAAAAATAAAAAAATAGAAGAATGTTAAACTGATATAAATCATTTGTTTTACTGCTCTAAGTTATTTATTTATTTATTATTTATTTATTTTATTAGTCATACAAATATAGTATTGTATTGTAGTGTGTTTAACATAATATATGTATAAAGTAGAGAGAGCAAAGATAAAAAGACGTTAGGACAGGAACGGTAGGCACAAAGGTGCACTTATGCACTCCCCTTAGAAAAGGGGAGAGGTCTATTGTAGATAATGTAAGGTTGAAGATTTTGGGACTGGGGGAAGAAAACAAGAGAGCAATACAGTTGCTTTAAATAACTTTGCAACTTCTGCAATTTCACAATATCAGTAAACCTATTGTAGTTTATTAATTAAGAAACTAAGTCTATCACCTGAGACATATTGAAGCTACTGTACTAAGTCCAATAGATATAAAGAAGTCTAACAATCTTCCTAAACAGTAATTATCATTATCATCATCTTTTATGTCCAAGAACATACTTGATTATTGATGGAGGCAGTCCCAAAGACAGTACTGATGAAATCAAAGAATTGGAAAAGGTTACAAAATACCAAGATTCATAAATTGATATCACAAAAAATTAGAACGAAATAGTGCCAAATACTTTTAATAAACTGATCCAATATCACAAGGACATCAAATTGTCTCAATTTATAACAAGTTATAATAATCCAGTTACAAACAACAACATAATTGGACATATCATAAATAACCAGATGCTATACTTACAATTCCCCAAATTTTCAAGACAATAAACAACCAACACCAGCTGTGATATATGAAATCATAACTATCAGTTCAGGATTGTTTTAATATGATGAAATGAAGTAACACGCTTCTTTATAACTACATAGATAAGATCCACAGTGATGTGCAGGAAAATAGAAGAAAACTAAAAATAATATCTATGGGACTAGAGATTCTATAAGAAAGCCTCATCTGGAAATCTTGATACATGAACAGATGTATGCATTTATACTTGCCATGTGATAAGTAAAACAATATTTTGGGTAGCAAATTTCAAATACCTTTAAAAGCCACTGCTACGTGAGCATGCCACTAGAGAAATAAACACCATAATTGGTTTACATTATTTTCTGGAGTTGTCTCAAATTTACCCTTAAAGGTCAGGTAAACATCTACAATTATTTATTGAACATGAAGAGAGCAAGATAAAATTAATGTATAATAACTCCTCAGATTCGAAGCAAACATTTTCCCAACATTACTAAATACTGTTCAGTTACTAGGATGTTGACAAATCTGAAACTTTTCAAGGAGTTTAAATACATTTTTTAGAATTTAAATTCTTGGCTTAAATGTTACCCAAACAGCCAATTAAATATTTTATTCTTATTTAGCTTACCAAATTTGCTATTTATTAACTTAAGAAAGGCAGATCACCTTTCCTTATGAGTAAACCATTTTATTTTAGGGAGATTTCATTAAAAAGTCAGTTGAAATTGCACCTTTGGAATGTCAGTGTTCATTGTCATTTCTTTGGTGATTTAAAGCAATAGCTGAGATACAGGAGGCAGCATTCAGTGTTCTGGAAGTTCGATCAATTTAAGTGTGACATCCTGTAAAATATGAAAAAAATACAGATAATGTGAAATGACATATTGCACAAAAAGAAGCGTAATGAAATAGGACCATAAAATTGAAAAGTGAGAAGAAAAGCTTTGACTGACCACTTCAAATCCCTGTTTAGCCAGTGGAACAGAACATTTTTTAAAGTGTGAAGCCAAGTCAGGAAAAGAGCCATTCAGTCTTTGCTTCAGTTGATAGCATGAGTACATTATTATGGTTGAACAGGAGGCTGGGTTGTGTCAGAATCAGTTTAATGAAAATGCTAATTTGAATGTTAGAAACTGCCCGCTAACCATACAAAAACAAAAACATAACCACCTTAACAGTGATTTCACAGCAAATAAGCTGATAAAGGCATACATTTTTTTTCACCCTTTACCATCTAAAAACTCTCATTGCATCATAAGACTTTCTTTGATTGCCCAAATTAGGGAGTAGGGGAGTGATTTCCATCACCATTCATTCAGAACACACCAAGTCTAAGTCTATTGATCATTCAAGGGGTGATATAGTATAACATAAGATCTACATGGAAGGTCTTAAGTATAAAACGTATCAGGAAAGACTTAATGAACTCAATCTGTATAGTCTGGAGGACAGAAGGAAAAGGGGGGACATGATCGAAACATTTAAATATGTTAAAGGGTTAAATAAGGCTCAGGAGGGAAGTGTTTTTAATAGGAAAGTGAACACAAGAACAAGGGGACACAATCTGAAGTTAGTTGGGGGAAAGATCAAAGGCAACATGAGAAAATATTATTTTACTGAAAGAGTAGTAGATCCTTGGAACAAACTTCCAGCAGACGTGGTTGTTAAATCCACAGTAACTGAATTTAAACATGCCTGGGATAAACATATATCCATTGTAAGATAAAATACAGGAAATAGTATAAGGGCAGACTAGATGGACCATGAGGTCTTTTTCTGCCGTCAGTCTTCTATGTTTCTATCTACATCAGATGTCTTCAAAGTTGGCAACTTTAAAGACTTGTGGACTTCAACTTCCAGAATTCTCCAGTCAGCTATGCTGGTTGGAGAATTCTGGGAGTTGAAGTCCACAAGTCTTAAAATTTCCAACTTTGAAGTCCTCTGATCTACATGAATAGAGTTTCATGCTTATTTATTTATTTTAGAAATAGCCTTATCAAATTAAAATTTGTTACTTTATTATATGTGGGCTGCAAGATGCAGGTTTTTTTCTGGGTCAGACCTTGCTGTGCTGTGGGAAGCTCTTGTGTAAGCAATAAGTCTGAAAGTTACATATGCCTATGCTACATGTAACTTATTAAAGTTTCACCTGAAGAGTGCAGGTTCACCGAGACCAGAATGACAGGGCAGATGGACCAGTCAAGTTTAATAAGGGATGGACAACTGTTGTTAAAACAATATACTATACAGTATATAGAAGATCAGTCGGGATATACAGAAAGTTAGTGAGGTCGACCCAGGAATATATGGATGACTGTCACTATTTTAAATTGAAATGTTTATTATATCGATCAATATCTGTTTTTGTTGTGAGCCACCCTGAGTCCCTAGGGAGTTGGGCAGCATAGAAATTTAAACAAACAAACAAATAAATAATAAATAGAAAGAAGAATCAATCAAAACCTAAAGACATGTGATGATTGTTAAAAGTGACCAAGGAGTCAGAGAAGACCTTACCACTGGATTTTATGAAGTGATGAAAGGTCTGAATCTAGTGGTTTGAAACTAGGCTGAAGATGCCATAACCAGAAAAATCTTGATTAGATTTTTTTGTATATTGCATATCCACCAGGAAAGCAGATAAGAATGTCATTTAAAGAAACAAACAAAAATCATGTTATCTAGACAAAGAGAGATGGATCTGAGCAAAAGGAAACACCACCATACCTTCTCATCAACAACTACTAGATTTAGCAAGAATTTTGGGAACAAAAGGGGTTTTGAAGTCAACCCACTCCTTAAATTGTTTTTGGATCCAGACTTGGCAGCTTCTGTATCTTCTAATTAGTGCCTGGTGGCCTATTGTTGTCCTGGTAGACATGGATAAGTATGGAAGAAGATGTGAGAAAGAACAAATGTACATTGTAACCAGTAAAGTTTTGCTATTACTTTAAAGTTACTCATTCTTATTTCAAATCCTGTGCTTAGAAAGCTTAAAACTACATCACCTTTGGCACAACCTAAGCATAGTTCATAAAATTATCTGCTACAATGTCCTACCTGTCAATGACTACTTTAGTTTCAACCACAACAATACACAAGCACACAACAGATACAAACAGTGAATTGCCCCAAACTTGACTGTAGAAAATACGACTTTAGCAATGGAATGGTTAATGCCTGGAACTCACTATCTGGCTCTGTGGTTTCATCACCAAACTCACCAAACTTTAACCTTAGACTGTCCACTGTTGACCTCATCCGATTCCTAAGAGATAAGTAAGGGTAGCGCATCAGCATGCCTACCGTCCCTGTCTAATTGTTCCTTCTTATAAGCACCCATCTTAAGTATATAAACAATGTTATATCTATGTATATTACAAATACGTACTTGACAAAATAAATAAATAAATAAATAAAATAAAAAATTCAACTTGTGACTAGATATGTAACTGGGCTGGATAGTCAATTGAAGAAGACAACAATTATGGGAAAAGAAGTACTGATTGTATTATTCAACTTATAAGAAAGATGTGCTGTATTTGACACTGTAGCTAGGGGTGGGTTTTGACTTATCTTGCTGCTGATTCGCTTCCTCATGCTCACACATATGTAGTGTGAAAGCCCAGCTTCTGCACATGCAAAAACCAGCTGTGCATGTGCAAAAGCAAAAAATAAGATGGCAGCCTGAAAAATAAGATGGTCATGAGGGTCAGTTCAGGGATGTGTCCATCCAGCCATCACTGCTGGTTTGGTGAGGAGAGGAAATTCCTACCACCAGGAACCCACCTCTTACTTACACCTCTCCAAAAAGACCTGAACTCTGTTTCTGAGTGATCTAACACATGGCAACTCCAAATCTCAACTAGAAAATACTCTGTACTACACATTAGGAAAAAGAATCTGACCTCCAAATACAAACTGAATAATCAAATTATCACAGATAACCCCCACTCGGTTAAAGACCTCGGTATACTAATAACAAAAGATTTAAGTGCCAAAGCCCACTGCAACAACATAGCCAAGAGGGCTTCAAGAGTTGTAAACCTAATCCTACGTAGCTTCTGCTCTGGCAATCTCACACTACTTACCAGAGCTTACAAAACTTTTGCCAGACCAATCCTCAAATACAGCTCATCCGTTTGGAATCCATATCACATCTCAGACATTAATACCCTTGAAAATGTCCAAAGATACTTCACCAGAAGAGCCCTTCACTCCTCCACTTGAAACAGAATACCCTACGAGACTTTCAATCCTGGGCCTAAAAAGCCTAGAACTAAGATGCCTTAAACAAGATCTAAGTATTGCCCACAATATCTATCATATGCTGAAATGTCCTGCCTGTCGGCAACTACTTCAGATTCAACCACAACAACACAAGAGCACACAACAGATTTAAACTTAATATTAACTGCTCCAAACTTGACTGTAAAAAATATGACTTCAGTAACCGAGTTGTCAAAGCGTGGAACTCATTACCAGACTCCATAGTGTCATCCCCAAGCCCCCAACACTTTACTCTTGGATTATCCATGGTTGACCTATCCAGATTCATAAGTGGTCAGTAAGGGGCAAGTACAATTGCACTATAGTGCCTTCCGTCCCTGTCCTATTGCTCTCTTAAATCTCCTATACCTTTCTTCTATTCCTATATCTCTTCTTCTATTCTTTCATTGATATGTTCTATTCCTATAACTTCTCTTCTATTCTTTCTTAGATATATTTTACTATGAGTATATCCTCTATAACCTTCATTGTGTATTTTACTATGTGTATACCCACTAAAACCCTCATTGTATATGGGACAAAATCAATCAATCAATCAATCAATCAATCAATCAATCAATCAATAAATAAATAAATAAATAAATAAATACTTGGAGTCCATAAATTGAGTGTAAACTGTTGCAGCAGATGAGGTCTAGGCAGCTGTTGAGTCTGGTGTTGTCAGTAACTAGTTGCACTAGTCCTAGACTAGTGATAGCATTGTAGAGGGTTGAGTGAATGGGTTCAGTTATGCATTCATTTAGGGACCAGTTAATATAGGTTTATACCTATTACAGTTACTTCTGACTGTAACTCTTTAACTTTTGAAAAGCTGAATTTTTGGGTCTACATTTTAAAAAGAAGTTAAACTTTCATGGTGCTCAGGTATTTTTGTTGTCAGTCATTGTAGTTAATGTTGTCAAGTGTGAACTACGAATATGAGTCTAATCCTATTTTGAAGAAGTAAAACTGCCAACTACCTCTAATAATAAAGTTATTCTTAGCCTGTTATTTTAGACACAAACATAGAATAGCAAGATGCTTTTATGAAAGAGATAATGTAGATAGCTAATTCTAGTAAAGCATACAAAAGTACTACACCAAAAATTGACACACAGAACCATAAAAGCCTGATGAGAAACACTGTAGGTAACAGCCAGAGGCAATAAACGTCTTCATAAATTTGTATTTCTTCCATACTTCTCATTATTTCATTTCAATTTTGGAATGCTGCCAAACCACACTGGAACATTATAAGCTGATAAAAGATCATCAGCTAAGGTTATAAATGATGGTTTGGCCTGACAAAAGGACATGTTTTTTCACCATTTCCATCAAATGGAGAATAATACAAGTAAGCATCATCTAATGTAGATTAAGATTATGTCTAGTTTTTTTTACTATGATTGTTCTGTTCTTTTGAAGAACAATCATAGCAAGAGAAGTGAGCATTCCGCTAAGCCAGAGCTTCAAATGCTGTGACAATAGTGCCCACACAGGTCTGCTCAACATGTGGTAGAACATTTCATGCCCCTATAGGCCTTACCATTCAGCTGTAGACATATCGTGGACAACCCACAACCTGTTAGATGTCAAGGTCTTCTTCAAACACGGTGGATGAACATCATCAATTTTTTTAGGAATAAGAAGCATAACAGCTGATTTATATAATTAATGTAAATTATTTAAATCATTTAGAAACTCTTCCCAGCATATGGTCTTATCAAAGACCATATTGAAACCAGATAGAATTCTTTTGAGGCAGAGGTATGGAGGCATCTTGTTTATGAAGTTGTTTTCTCAGTTCCTTTCAATATCAAATGAGCATTGTTTCCTCTTAAAGTTTACACATTATTTTATTCTGCTGACTACTATAGTTTTTCACAGGTACTGTAAATATACAGATTTTATTTTCTTGTTAGTTGCCCTGAAATTGTGGCTGAAGGACACTGTATAACTGTTTTATATAAATGGAAAACTGAGATGATTAAATCATGGTGTATGTAGAAGTCCACCTTCAATTTGACTCATGCTGATGGTTTGAATATACTACAGCCAGCCCTGAAATATTAGCTTAATTTTTACCACATTCTCCCCATGTTATTTTTTCTTTTTTCTTTTTGTTTGAAATAAAGGAAATTTTATAATATTTAAAATTTCAAGGAAAAAACATTTATAATCTTTCTATAAAATTAAAACAAACAAAAAATTTGTAGATTCCAATCCCAGAGGAGGAAAAGCTGATTTTACTACTGAGCAATGAACGAAGATGATTCTAAGTAGATTATGTATTCATTCCTATTCTTCACTACTGCTTCTTGAAAGAAATTTACAATAGAAACTAACCTTTTTAGGGCATATAACAACCTTTTGTTACATATCTACACATACCATATTTACTCAAAAGGTATTATTAGACAACTAATAAATGTAAATGACTTTTACTGACTTTCTTTTATATTTAGGATATAATGTTATGTCAGCAAGGAAAGGACTCATTTCAAAATGCTAAGCATGGATCACATTTCATCTGGAACACCATCAAACAGTTGCATCTGAGCCATTCAAATAATAAAAATAGAATATGAAAAATTTTATTTGTTACCCTTCTAAAAACATAGGTTTAGGAAAGTTACCATGCTTAAACACTGTAACATTTGCTATAATAGCAAGGAAGAATCAACATTTTGACTTCCGTTTTTATGTACCAGATTTCTCTTTATATTTGTTTTGATAGAAAAACAGGCAACAGCCTATTTCATGGACAATAAATTTAAGATCATAATGAGGAGATGGTATTACCTCAGTTAACTGTGCCCAGATTGGAAGGTCACATCTCTGACACTGATCTAGCAAGGTCTTTAATGAATTAGAGTTGTGTTTTTATGGTCCAGAATAGCTTTGCATAGAAAAGAGAGTGACGTGAAAGAAGGAAGCAGAACCGTTTTGAAACAAACAAAGAACTATGAAGATGTTTCAATAAACCTCTTGCTAGATTGTATGTGGGTTCCTCTTAGAAGCATTTCAGCACATTGCTTTTTACATGATACGCCATTTTACATATAATACGCCAAGCAGCGTATTACCAATGTATCTCAACAGTTAAATTACTTAGTGAATTGGTTTGACTAACACATAGCATATGAAAAGGAAAACATATTTTTTCTTCTCTCAAATGTTAAAATATTAATCTGATTAAGAAAGTCCTGTGAAACGTTGACAGGCTCCAAAGATCCATTACTTTTTCTAATTTTGTTTTTTTCCTTCAAGTTCAGATGATTCATAGAGTTTCCATTTGCCATAAGTGAAAAATTGAAAAGGATAATTCCAGGGTTACTAACAGGGTGCTAATGTTTGCTGGAGAGACGGAGTAACGACATGGACACAAGAGCTGGATTTAAACTGGGTCATTTTTATTAACATAAATTTGCATGATTTATTCATTAAATTTGAATATATTAGCATAATCAACTATGACCCGGAAATGGACCTGCAGGGTCAAACAAATACTTCCAGGGCGGAAATGACGTTAGGGCAAAAACTTCCTGGGCAACTCATGGGCGTATCTCGATGCAAGTCCAGGTGAGGATCCACTCCATCACCTGCGACCCTGCCATGCTTTGCATGAGGGGGGTCCCACCGGCTAACCCGAATCCGGGAATTTAAAGGTGCAGGACCCAAAGACAGGTTCCGTCCAGCTGCTCAGGCAGTCGCTCCCTCCATGAGCTTGCAGAGAACCTGTAAATCATCCCCAAAGATGCCCAAGGGAGAATGCGCGGTTGCTAAACCACCCCCCAGTTTTCCGCCCCTAACCTGCCTACCCAAATGACCAAAGGTAAGCCAATTAACCTAATAAAAATACAGGCACCCCCTAACCGCACATCCATTTCCCCAGTGTGGAATGGGCGAAAAAACAGCCCGGCTAAGAGGCAGAACTGCAAAAAATTCCCATTCGGCCCCCCAAGGGCGACCCCTAAGCACACTGCAAAATAGGGAGGGCGGGCGGGTGTCTGCTCGTGGCTGCTGTCCGTGCGAAAAGGCTGAGCCTCGGGCCTGCTCGCCCTTATATAGAGCAAGCAGGCCCCGCCAGGACCAATCAGCATCCGGGCCAATCAGGCCCGAAATCCCGAGCGAAGTCTCGCCTCGCGAGACTTCACTCGGGATCCAAGATGGCGGCCGCCATGAGGGTCCGGTGTCTCCCGGTCCCTCCAGCAAAGCCTGCTGCCAGGTAAGTCCGGCGCCGTCATTGCTGGAGAGACGGAGTAACGACACGGACACAAGAGCTGGATTTAAACTGGGTCATTTTTATTAACATAAATTTGCATAATTTATTCATTAAATTTGCATATATTAGCACAATCAACTATGACCCGGAAATGGACCTGCAGGGTCAAACAAATACTTCCGGGGCGGAAATGACGTTAGGGCAAAAACTTCCTGGGCAACTCATGGGCGTATCTCGATGCAAGTCCAGGTGAGGGACCACTCCATCACCTGTGACCCTGCCATGCTTTGCATGAGGGGGGTCCCACCGGCTAACCCGAATCCGGGAATTTAAAGGTGCAGGACCCAAAGACAGGTTCCCCCCAGCTGCTCAGGCAGTCGCTCCCTCCATGAGCTTGCAGAGAACCTGTAAATCATCCCCAAAGATGCCCAAGGGAGAACGCGCGGTTGCTAAACCACCCCCTAGTTTTCCGCCCCTAACCTGCCACGGAGCGGGGGTCAGATCTCTATCTTGGCCCCCCGACTCCTCACTCTAGCTGCGCCAGCTCACGCAGAGACCGCTGCAGGTCCTGTAAGAAAATGGCGTTCCCCTGTTCTGACAGGTGAACGCCATCGGCCTGGTAAAGCCACGGCCGATCTACAGTGATGAGGGGATGGGCCACTACAACCCCACCTAATTCCCTGACTACCCTTCCCAGGGCCTTATTGCCTCTACACCTGACCCGGTGAATGGCCCTAAGGGAAATGGCGACCCACACAGATCCCCAGGGGATCAAAGACCGCACCACATACATGGCGGGCCACACAGCGTGAAGCCACCGCATGCTTCCGCAAGCCTGGCGGGTCCCCAACCGACCCCCAAGCAGTACCGGTCCTTGCCCAAAGAGCAAGACCAGCGACCGGGGCGCAGCAATGGGATGCCACCCTCCCCGAACAACTGGGCACAGCAATGGTATGCCGCCCTCCCAGCACCACCTGGGCGCAGCAACGGGATGCCGCCCTCCCAGCACCACCTGGGCGCAGCAATGGGATGCCGCCCTCCCAGTACCACCTGGGCGCAGCCATGGAATGCTGCCCTCCCAGGACCACCCGGGCACAGCAATGGGATGCCGCCCTCCCAGCACCACCTGGGCACAGCAATGGGATGCCGCCCTCCCAGCACCACCTGGGCGCAGCAATGGAATGCTGCCCTCCCAGGAGCACCTGGGCGCAGCAATGGGATGCCGCCCTCCCAGCCATAGCGGTGGAAAACACCGTCCCACCGCACACCCCTCCTCCCCAACCAGGCACAATGACCCGGCCGCCACGACGGCAGGGTCCCCCTACTCGGCGGTACCTTGTTGCTGAGTGGTCTGAGAAGCACAATGACCCAAAGCAACACCATCGGTTACGTCCTGGTGGGGTTGAAAGAAGGGTACCAAAGGGAGCCCTGGCCTAAGGTCTTACCCCGGACCCTCAACTGGCCGTTCGTAACCTAAAACAGGCCGCCGACCGCCGGCGGTCGGCATCCCCGGATCCTCAGTATCGAGAACGCCGTCACCGCACTAGAGGCGGCGCCACTGCGGAACGAGCGTTCCCGCAAGCGGCGGGATCCACGCTTGGCCTAGCCAAACCCTGTACTCCGGAACCCGCCCGACTAAGGCAATGAGATGGAAGGCCGAAAGGACCTAGCAACCAGCGATAAGGCCCTGGCCCCGCCGTCCCGCATCTTCACTATGCGGAACTCACAATAAATCGACAAACCAGCCCCGCCTTAGACAAAAGGCGAGGCCGGCCAACCTGGACCTCAAAGTCCTAACTGAAAGGCCACACTGCCTAAGCTGGACACAAATATGGCCAGGTACACAACTGGGGCAGGCCAGCTATAGGGGTAACCCGTATCCTGCCTGAACTCCACGAACTCTGCACCCGTCTGCTGCTAATCTCCCAGAGTGCCAGGCACCACAGAGAGGGCCATAGCCCAGCAGACCTTTACTCTCCTACGCCCGGGAGCCCCCCCAGACTCCAAAGGTGGCCGGGGAACGCCTCTGGCGACTCTCGGGCCCACGGGGCCAGGGTCCGAAACCTGGACAACTGACCACGGGACAAGGCATCAGCGACTCCGTTATCCAACCCTGGGACATGCCTAGCCAAAAACAACGCGTTTAGCGACAAGGACCTGTGCACAAAATGGCGGACAAGCCGCATGACCCTGTCGCTCTTAGAGGACAGGGCATTCACCACATGGACAACCGCTAGGTTGTCACACCAAAAGTGCACGGTCTTGTCCCTAAACTGCTCCCCCCAAAGCTCTAAGGCCACTACTAAGGGGAAGAGCTCTAAGAACGTAAGGTCCTTAACCAACGAAGAGGCGCTCCATTCCGGAGGCCATGCTGACCAGCACCACTGGTCACCTAAAACTACCCTGAAACCACAAGTCCCCGCGGCATCAGAACAGAGCCGCAACTCGGCTTCCAAAAGAAGCTCGTGCCTCCAAAAAGACAAACCATTAAACCTGACCAAGAAATCCCGCCACACGCCGAGGTCAGCCCTGACCCCAGCGCAAAGGCGGGTACGATGATGGGGCAAACGGAGCCCCTTCATCGCGTTATACAACCTCCTGGAAAAAGCCCTACCAGGAACAACCACCCGACAGGCAAAATTAAGAATGCCTGCCAATTCCTGAAGCTGCCGTAGGGTAACCTTCCGGCAGCCCAGCACCTCATCGAGCTTTCTTCTGATCTTAAGCAACTTCTCTAGGGGCAATCTGGAAGATTGCTCCACTGAGTCCAATTCAATACCCAGAAAGGTAATCCTGGTGGCGGGGCCTTCGGTCTTCTCAGAGGCTAAAGGCACCCCTAACTGAGCACAAAGGGCTTCGAAGTCCCGCATTAGAGCAAAACATTGCTCCGAATGCGCAGGCCCCGCCAACAAAAAATCATCAAGGTAGTGAACGACAGTACCCAGACCACTGTGCCTCCTGAGCGCCCACTCCAAAAAGGTGCTAAAACTCTCGAAAAGAGAGCACGAGACAGAGCAACCCATAGGCAAAGCTCTGTCCACGTAATAACCACCCTCGAAATGGAAGCCCAACAACTCAAAGTCGTCTGGGTGTATGGGGAGGAGCCGAAATGCCGACTTAATGTCGCATTTACCCATAAGGGCTCCTGTCCCACACTTCCTAACTATAGTCACGGCTGCATCAAAGGATGCATACCGTACTGAACAAAGCTCGTCAGGAATGAAGTCATTCACTGACTCCCCTTTTGGAAAAGACAAATGGTGAATCAACCTAAATTCACCACTCACCTTTTTGGGGACCACACCTAAGGGAGACACACGAAGATTCGGGAAGGGCGGCTCCGGGAAGGGCCCGAGGACCCTGCCCTCGGCCACCTCCTTCCGAATCTTTTCCCTAACAATGTCTTCATGACCAACAACCGACCTAAGGTTGTCAGGCATGAAGGCCCTCCTAACACCCATATAAGGGATCCTAAATCCCTTCGAGAATCCTAGCAAGAGAGCGGCTGCTCTCGAGCGAGGGTGGTAGTCACCCAACCAACCCTCAAGCACTTGTAAATTGATTGGACTGGGCCCCTTTACCCCCAACAGGCGGGGGAGGCTTTGGGGGACCCCCGCCCTTCTTTTCCGCCCCCTTCTTGGGGCGGGGACACACGGCTGAGGAATGGTTCCCCCCACAATTCCCACATGCGTGCCGAAACCTGCAAAAGGGACGAAAACACGCCCCCTTTGCGGCGAACTCATGGCACGCCGGGGAGGCCCCCCTTTCCTGCTCCCCCCGCCGCGGCCTTGGCCGGCGCGGGAGTCACGGGCTCCTCTTCCATAAAATGACCGCTGTCGGTCCTATCACATCCTTCCTTACCGGACATATGAGTGGCCTGAAACCAAAGGTCCGGGACCACCATATCCCAGGGCAAGTAGGGGTCATGGGCGATGCGCATCCTAAACCCCTTATCGTAGTGCCTCCAGATCGTGCCTCCGTACTGAAAGTGGGCTCTCGCTATCAAATCAATGTATTTCAGCAAGGCAGCAGCCCTACCCGACTGCCTCTGAATCACTACCGAAGCGAAAGTCAAAAAAGCGTACAGCCATGAGCTGAAACACTTGGTGACTTTCGTATTCTTCACCTTCTCCCCAGGCACCACCTCCTTGTCCTGCTTGGGGACCTCCCTATTTAAAAGGGAAAAAAGGTCCACATATTCCCCCCGCCAAATCGCTTCCTTCACCAATGGGTGGAGATGATAGCCCAATGGTGTAGCGGGCAACCCACAAGGGATGGCCCCAGGCTTGATGCTGGTGAACGGGTCCCACACCGTGGCGGCCCCCATCCCCAGCACTCCAAGCCCCGGTGGGTACACCAAAGGGGGCGGTGGCATAATGGCCGGCGGAGGAGGGATCCAACCCCCCACCCCTGCCCCAGGTGGGAAAGATACCCCTGACGCCACTACCGGCGGGGCCGGCGAGGACCAAACCTGCCCACATGTGCCCGCAGTGGCCCCCAGAAAGCTATTGCCACTCCCCAATGCAGGCGGGATAAACCCTGGACCCTGCACGGGGAGGAGCGGTGTAGTGCCTGAGTGTGGTGCAACCTCACCTGCCCCATAAGGGGTGGAAGCCATCCACGGGGGGCCCATCCTAGTTGGGCCCTGGAATGATGACCACTGCCCTGACTGGGCCATCTGCCCGGTCTGGGCCGTCTACCCGGCATGGGCCCTCCGCCCGGTATGGGCCAGCTGCGCGGTGTGGGCCATCTGCCCATCCTGGGCTGGTTCCTCTTCAGGGTCGCTACCCCATGCTGCGGAGGCAGTCATGGGAAGCCCCTCCGGGCCTGCTCCTGACCGCCACTGCTCCAGCTCATCGAGCCTCTCCAAGACCCTGGCCCAGGAGAGAGAAGGAGAAACCTCGGGGTGAGGAGGCGCAGGCACGAACCCCACTACCCCTTCAGACGGGACCACCCCCAGGGGGCCCACTGCACTAGCCCGAGCCCGGGCAGAAGGCCTAGGAGCCCTCCTAGGCCGCACTACAGGTTGAGCCAAGGGGGCCCGAGGTTGCTTCTTCTTAGGGGCCATGGGACTAAGTCTACTTATTTCTGTTGTCTAACAAGAGAAGAAAAGGGGGGAAACCAAACTCCCAAGGAGCCGGCAGCACAAGGCAAAGCCTGTCTAACCCGGCAGGCCTAACCACTGCACCCCTATGGGCCAATCCGCCCCCCCTCACTAGCGGTGGCAGCAAGGTCTCACTGCCCACCGCTTTATACCTAGGCCCTTTATAGACAGGGCCGCATCCCCCCAGGGACCCCTGCCACCGAAGGGAAGCCCCCCAAGCCCCCCGACCACCAGGGCGACTAAGGCTCCAAACCAGAGCGGAGACCAGCCGATGCTGGCTCCGCTGACCAATGCACTGCTCCCGCCGCCCAAACGCCGTCCGGCCTGGGCCACAGCCTCAAAGCCTTCTCGCTCCGACTCTGGCCACTTAAAATGGCGGCCGCACACGAGGCCGCACTCAAAATGGCCGCTGCGAGCAAAACGACAAGTGTCTGCTCGTGGCTGCTGTCCGTGCGAAAAGGCTGAGCCTCGGGCCTGCTCGCCCTTATATAGGGCAAGCAGGCCCCGCCAGGACCAATCAGCATCCGGGCCAATCAGGCCCGAAATCCCGAGCGTAGTCTCGCCTCGCGAGACTTCACTCGGGATCCAAGATGGCGGCCGCCATGAGGGTCCGGTGTCTCCCGGTCCCTCCAGCAAAGCCTGCTGCCAGGTAAGTCCAGCGCCGTCATTATGAAAGCTATATAGTCATTCAGAGAAAACAAAACAATGCTCACATTAGTCAAGCAATATTTTGGTGTTGTCCAGGTTTTCCATCTCATGATTGATAACTTTCTTCATAATCACTATCAAGATCTGGATAACTGCCTTGTCAAACATTTAAATAAGGAAATCAGAGAGAATAATATCTAGCTTTCCAGTTTTTTAATATGTCAGAAATGGCATATGTATAGAAGAAAATTTTATGTGATTGTCATTAAAGTAACTATTTATTTATTTAAGTAACACATTTCTGGATGGTTCATCTCCCATACAAAGTGCATCCGAGTGTACAATAAAATATTAAAATATAAAAACTAATATATACACAAGTTAAATATTTTAAAAAGGCAAAGATCATTAGAACACTCAAAGGGCAAAGGGGAAGCTTTCAGGCAGGGCTGAAATTTATTTATTTATTTAATTTATTTATATATTTGTCAAACAATTATAGGATGATAATTTGTATAAATAAAACATTAGAAAACTAATGATAAAAACTAATGATAGAAGACAATAGAACAGTTGGACAGGAACGGTAGGCACAATGATGCACTTATGTATACCCCTTACAAACGTCTTAGAAAGGGGAAGAAGTCAACTGTAGATAACCTTAAAGGTTTTGGGGAGATAACCTTAAAGGTTTTGGGGAGTAGAAAGCAAAGAGTCAGGTAGTGCATTCCAGGCCTTGAAAAATACCAACCACAAAAAATACAACTTCAGCAATAGAGTAACTATTGATGAAGTTGTATTTTTTGTGGTTCAGCAGGTTCTGACAGCTTCTGGAGAACTGATAGCGGAAATTTTGAGTAGTTCAGAGAACTAAAAAAATACTACCTCTGGCTGGCCCCAGAATGGGGTAGGAATGGAGATTTTGCCATATCCTTCCCCTAGAATGCAGTGGGAATGGAGATTTTGCAGTATCCTTTCCCTGCCACGCTCACCAAGCCACGGCCACAGAACCAGAAATTTTGAATTCCATCCCTGCTTTCCTCTGTGTGTTGCTCTGGGCTGTCCATGCAAGGCCACAGAACCATCTTGTCACTCCTTTCTGAAAGGCCAGGAGAATGGGGAGGGGGCAGCCTCACTTCCAGGAGGAGAATTTTTCCATAGGATGGAGGCAAAATAAATCACATTTCTTATCATAGGATACACTTCCTCCTTCCAGTCCTGCCTTTATTTTTATTCTCACAGAAAGCAAATTCAATTTTTACCTGATAGTTTTATATTGTAATCGATTCAGTTGTATAGTTGTCTAATTTAAATGAGAAAATATGCTTGTAACTGTACTCAGGTGAGTAAACTTTACAAAGTGAGTAAAGAAAAAATATCACTGTCGGTAATAGTTTTACGGGCGGTAATAGTTTTGGGTTGGAAGGATGCTACAAAATGGACAATGCAAAATTGGTATAGGTACATGGTGGACCATATTCAATATGAAATTATGGATAAAAGGATAAATTTGGATAATGAAACTGAATTGAGACAACTGATGGGACGGTGGGACAAGGTTAGACGATATATGATGAGTAGAATCTGAGACCAAGCTATAAGAAATAAATTGGAATCACTCTATAATATGTAAATAGATATATTGCTCTTGGGTCAAAGTGGATTATATAAGAAACACCCCCGGTTGGTGGTAGGGTATGTGTTTGTGTCGGGGTGGTGGGCACATTTCACTATGCACTGTTTTATGTTGTGTGTATATTAAACTTGTTAAAAATTAATAAAAAATATTACTAAAAAAAAAAGAAAAAATATCACTAGGTGAGATCACTAGAATATCTTTGGTGGCATTCACCTGTAGATGTATACAAATAAAGTGTGGGAAGCCCCCCACCTCCTAGAACAGTGATGATGAGTGCCAAAAGGGAGTGTGCACACTCATCTGGGCCACAACTTGGAAAAGAATCTGCCCAGGGGACATGCGCATGCCAGAAAATGAACTTCTGGTTTCCAACACGTGCATGCATGCTGGCCAACTGGCAGTGATGCATGCTCAAAATGGAAAATGGAAGAACAGCGTCTTCCATTTGCTGGCAATGTTGCATGCATGAAGGACACCTGATGGTTGTGCGTTCATGCATGCCAGAAATTCAGAAGAGGAATGGGCAACACTGCACATACCAGGCAACATGGTTCCATGTGCCACTTTGGACATGTGTATCATAGGTTTGCCATCACAGTCCTAGAAGAATGAAATAAAAAAGGCACTTTATTATTTCCCAAAGGGAGAAATGAAGAAATGTTTTTTTAAAGGCAGAAAGCAACCCACACCTTCCTTAATAGCCAACAGCAGATGTCAGCACTTAAGAAATAAAGAGCTTATTAAAAGAAGACAGGTATCTATATAGCTCTGTTCACAAGCAATACCCTCAGCCAAGAGCCATAACAGGAAATCCGTTAAGCCACAATAGGAATTACTCAATACCCTTTCAGAACACAATATCTTCACTACATCACCTTCAGAGATGTCAACCAAACCTAGTTCATACAAACAGGATTTTTATTTTGTCTATGACCTCTAAATAACCCCTTCATGGCCCCATGGGAATCTGACATAAGCCAATAGAATACATGTTCTTGCACAGGAACAGAAAGCTCAAGTGCAAAACCGAAGAGATGGTATAACCTCCTCCCCCCAACTCCATTTTGTCAGGTGCTTGGCGGTTCTGTTCATCATTAAACCATCTTTCCAATCAGCCTCCATGTTTCCAGTGTTCTTTTTCAGTCTTGCAACTGAATCAGATGGATTTGGATATACTGTTAATGTAAGGTTTACCAATTGCAGGAGTTCTGTAAATGAATTATGGAAAATTTCATACTTGAAACCCAGAAAAAATATATATTTGCTTATTATTTATTGAACCATTTTATATAGCCACCCATTTCATAAACAAGTAACTGAGCAAGCTAAAACAACTAATAAATACATTTAAGTACACAAACCAATGTAAAAGATAATAGATAAAGAAATGTTAAACAGTAGGATACCTCACCTAGTTGTTCTGTATCTGGAGTCCACAGGCATGCTGGATTATTAGGTCTTTAGGGACTGCCAAAAATTCAGCAATGATAAGGTTAACCTCACCTCAGGGATGAGAAGATTCTGCAGTGTGATCAAACTCAGCATAAAACACCTAGGACCCACCAAGTGCAGTATCTTAGGGGCCGGAGCTTTGAACATGCTAATTTTTTTGGATCTGATAGGTTGGGAAAATGAAATTGGGGAGAGGAATTCCATGAAATAAATTGATCTTGTGCCATGAAAGACTTTAAAGTTCCAAAAAACAAAAAGATTAAGTAAATCTAATCATAAATTCAATACAAAAATATGTAAATGCTCCATCCATTTGTATTTCTAGGGGAATCTACTTCTTTTTCATTTTTGTTATTTATATCCAAGATATAAACATTGGTTGGAATCAACTGAATGATTCACCTGAATAGTAATCTATCTATCTATCTATCTATCTATCTATCTATCTATCTATCTATCCATCCATCCATTAATTCATCCATCCATCCATCCATCCATCCATCCATCCTCCATCCATCCATCCATCCATCCATTCGATTTCTATGTCACCTTTCTCCTGAGATTCAGGCCGGCTTACAACATGTTAGAAATCTAATAAAATTACATTCCCACAGTTAAAAATTAGACAATCAGATTCATACATCATACATCTTACATTCATTGATAGGGCAAGATATCAAAGTTTCAATAGCCCCAAGCCTGCCAGCAGGAATGAATCTTTAGAGCTTTATGGAAGGCAAGGAGAGAGGGGCAGTATGAATCTCGTTCCATAGAGCTGGGGCTGCCACAAAGAAGGCTCTTGCCCTAGATCCCACCAGATGACATTGTCTGGCTGATGGGACCTGGGAAAGACTGACTCTGTGGGACCTAACCGGCCACTGGGATGTTATCACATAGATACTGGAGAAAAAAGAACAAGAAGAAATATGTTTCAAGAAATATGTTTTCAGGATTCTAACAGAACTGAATTAAAACTTCTATATATGACACAGTATGGAGTACAAATTGAAATTTGAATGTAATATACTATATTTACTTGCCACAAATTACCTGCTACCACTAAAACCATAGTTTTTTTGGCTGGATTTTTTCTATAATTGTTAGCAGCTGCTACCATTTTTTAAAGTCCCTACAATCCTTTCTGCATTATCAGTTCCATTACTTGAAAATAAAATGACAATTCATAGTCAACAACCATACAAACATTCTCACCCTTGAATGTGGTCTGTAATTCCAATGATTGTCATGAAAACAATATTAAATTCTGAAATAATTATAAAATTGTTCAATGAATTCAATGAATATCATTACTGAATTCAATAATAAGTTAATTGTTAAAGACTATCAACCCTTTAGAAAAGGGGTGTCAAACTCACATCATCACGATATCATCACGTGGCATATTGTGAACTTTTCCCCTTCGTTAAACAATATGTGGATGCTGCCAGCATGTGACACATCCAGTCCATGGGCCATGCTTTGGAATATGAGATATCCATCCCCACCTATAACCCTAGCTAATATTTCAGTAACCTGGTACAGTGGTACCTCTACTTACGAACTTAATTCATTCCATTACCAGGTTCTTAAGTAGAAAAGTTTGTAAGAAGCAGCAATTTCTCCCACAGAATTCAATGTAAAAGCAAATTATGCATGCAATTGGGGAAACCACAGGGAGGATGGAGGCCCTGTTTCCTCCCAGGAGATTCCTAGAGAGGCCCCATGGAAGTTTCTCCCTGCCTTTTCCAGTTACCGTTTCGGAGGCTCGGGTTTGTAAGTGGAAAATGGTTCTTGAGAAGAGGCAAAAAAATCTTAAACCCCGGTTCTTATCTAGAGAAGTTCATAAGTTGAGGCGTTCTTAGGTAGAGGTACCATTATACTCTCTAGATATGATGATGACAACTTCCCAAATTTCTTACTAGCACGGGCTTCTAACAATTGCAGTTCTAAATCAGCTGGAAAGTCAAAGGTAAATAGAATCCAAAAATTAATGGAATACAAAAGAGCAACAGCTTTTGAGCAGTTGGGACATTCACCTTGATGGTCTAAATATTTAAAGAAATAGGGACAATCCAAATTGTTGGTGCAAAGGTTGAGGAGAGATGAGTAGTTTTTACCTTACAAACTTGTATAAATATTGACCAGCTATGTTTCAAAAAGGAAAGTTAAATGAAATGGATCTTGATCCAATCCAGCAGGGGAGTTGTTATGGTCAGAAATAACATTACATATTATACTGAAAAAGCCACAGGAAGTAATGCCTTTTTAAAAAAAAAAACAGTGTGCAGTATCATAATGTAGTTCTGACAACTCATCCTATTAGAAGGCACCTGTTATTGCATGGTAAGCTCATTTGTAAAATTCCACCTTCATGTAACCTAGTTCAGATTGTACTTTTCCTACTTGTCCATGTATAACCTGTCATAATGAAAAGGTAAGTTTGAGAGAAATTCACTGAGTCCCATTTTCTTTCTAATTGCCATAGAGACCAGCTACAGGACACATTATCAGTAGAACGGTCTGCTGTGAAGAAGTGAATATTTCTACAGCCAAGTTCTCCATATGGTACTAAAATGTCAAATAGTATTTAAGGTGACAGCAAGTCCCATCTCTCCCCCCCCCCCAATTCTTTGCTATAATAAATTCTACCGTGCTGTAACTTGCACTACGTGTCCCCTTTTTAAATGAAATGTTCTCTCTGCATTATAATCTATTTTGCTGTCTTAGCTGAGCTGTATTAATGGAGGGAGACCTGTGAACGTATTTATATTACTTAGCATAGAAAAGGCAGCCAAAGATAGCTGACTAAAGTACACAGCAGCATAATAACATCTTTCTTGAAAATAACGAATACGTCCATTTTACAAAGCTTGGTTTAATAGCAATTTCTCTGGCGTTTTCCTTTTTTTTGGTCTAATTATGGGCCTGGCTTTCAGACAACAAGAAGTGTCTTTAACGTTAGATAAGAACCCGGGCTTTTATCTCAATCAATAGTCTTTAGCCTTTGAACCCTGTGTCATGGCAGGCCCAGGATTCACATTTGGTTCTACCTGACCTCTTCCTTCTTAACGCCGCACTGCCATTTAGAGAAGAAAAAACATATCGGAATCCTGGGTGGGTAACTAGGCGAGCAACCTAGAACATTCGGTGTGTTTGTGTTCCCGTGTCTGTGTATGCATGTAAAGAATGTGCTCTACTTTATGACTGCAAAAATGTGCGACTTTAATGATGATGTTAAAATTTCCTTGTTTCCTTTCACTGGGCTTTGTGTATCTCAAAGGAGCCCCATATGGTGCTCTTTGTCCGTGTCATTACCTCGTTACAGCCTCTGTCTGCCAGGCAAAGGTAGAATGCTGCAGCTGTAGACAGCGATACAACTGGAATTGTCTAAGGTCAACAGTGCCGTAATTACTTTAAAATGTCAGCGTACAATAAAATACAACAGTTCATCTGGCAGAAAGCAAATTAGCTTTGACCATAGCGTAATTACCCTTTTCTCAGCACCATTAGAAGAGATCAAATCTCCACATTCAGTGTTTGAGGAAAGGCCATCAGAGTACACTCTACCTGACAAGGATGCACATTTGCCATTTTGAGATGTAATTAATTGTCCCTATAATAGAAATTTTTATATTTGACTCTGGAATTGAAATGTGTAATAACCTGGCTTCTCTGCATTAACCATTTCACTGCTGCTAGGGAATGGATAGCAACGTAAAACAATGTCTTAGCAGTATGGTGTTTAAAAATTGTGACACACTTAAAAGGTAATTAGGATTAATAGAATAAAGTAAGTGTGTGTGTGTGTGTCTATGCATGTGTGTGTGTGTATGATCACATGTGCATACTAAGGGGGAAAACGCTTAAAATTAATTAGCTTAAAGAGAGTGAGCTAGATTCTGATTTCATTTACATCAGTGTAAATGCTGAGGAAAGAGGCATTAACTGAACGTCTGGAAGCTCTGTATACCAGATGCTGGAAAAATAAAAAATAGCTGTGCAAAATATCAAAGCCTTAATACGTTCTATTGCCTCCATATTTTCTCAACTTCATAGGAATTCTCCACTGCAGCAGTATTATCTACTCTGTAGTGATTCGAATCATTATTCTTGCTATGGATTACTGTTCCAGTGATGTTGTGGCACTTGCTGAAAACACAGTTCCCATATACAGGGGGTGGACAGAAAAGATGGAAACACTTGACTTTTTGGCAGCATAATGTTTGAACGTGTTCAAATCAATCAAAACTTGACATATTTTAATGTTTTTTAAAAAATTCTGTTATTTGGTATGTTTTTTTAAACTACCCTTTTTTAAACATAAATTTAAGGAAATTGGTTATAACCTTCTAGAAATGGCAGACCTCTCAGACTTTCAAAGAAGCCAAATTGTTGGTGCTCAAATGGCAGGCACTAGTGTAACAGAAAGTGCACGAATGTTTGGCGTTTCAAGAGGTAATGTCTCAAAAGTAATGGCTGCTTTTGAAAGAGAAGGGAAAACTTCCTCAGCCAAGCACAGGTCTGGTCGAAAGTCGAAGTTGTCTGAGAGAGGCTGTCGGACTCCAAAGTGAATTGTTAGAGCGGATCGGAAGACAACAGCTCCTAAAATCACTGCAGAGCTCAATAGACATGTACAGAACCCAGTTTCCACAAAAACTGTTCAAAGAGAGCTTCACAAATCTGAATTCCACGGAAGAGCTGGAAGGTGTTTCCATTTTTCTCTCCACCCCCTGTATATCTGCTCTCTACCAGTAATGGATTTCACTTAGCTTTGCTACTGGTTTAGAGATGTGCACATCTGCGCTGCTTCTGTACATTCACAGATCATCCATGATTACCTCCAGGCAGGTGGGTGGAGCCTTCCACTGTCGACACTACTGATTCACCTAAACAGGGTCAAACCGGTAGCAACCCACTATTGCTGTCTACCCTAAAAGGTCTTAACCTTATGAATGCCCATAAAGGAAGGAGCCTGATAATATTTGTTTAATTCCTATGAGAAGAGAAACCAATTTTAAGTAGTGGAAGAATATACTTTGTTGCCAGGCGTGGGGATAATTACCACCTCCCCCCCCCCTTTTTATTATGTTTTCGGCCTTACTGTATGATGGATTAGGTTGAATGTGTATGATTGTATAGTTAGGGATTTTATCATGTATTATGTATTAATGTTTTAAAATTGATTTAACTTTTACTATTATTTTATTTTATTTTTATTAATAGAGTTGAAAGGGACCATTAGGTCATCGAGTCCAACCCCCTGCCTGAGCAGGAAACCCTACAGCACCCCAGCCAAATGGAAGTCCAATCTCCTCTTGAAGGTGTCCAGAGTTGGGGAGTTCACCACCTCCCCTGGCAGGCAGTTCCATTGGTTGATCGCTCTGACCGTCAGGAAGTTCTTCCTTATTTCCAGGTTGAATCTCTCCTTGGTCAGCTTCCAACCATTGTTCCTCGTCCGGCCCTTTGGTGCCCTGGGGAATAAAGAGACCCCCTCCTCACTGTGGCAACCCCTCAAGTATCTGTAAACTGCTATCATGTCCCCTCTAGACCTTCTTTTTTCTAGGCTGTCCATGCCCAGTTCTCTCAATCTCTCTTCGTAAGTCTTGGTTTCGAGTCCCCTAATCATTTTGGTTGCTCTTTTTTGCACCTTCTCCAGAGTTTCGATGTCTTTTTTGTAGTGAGGTGACCAGATATTAGATTTGTAATGTATTGTATCACTATTATGTTGTGAGCCGCCCCGAGTCTTCGGAGAGGGGCGGCATACAAATCTAATAAACTATAAACTATACAGGTCTTTATATATTTTATATATTTTTGTCATTTTATACAGGTTTCTGAACCCTATATTTCTAAAGTTGTCTTGCTAATCTAATCCTCTCTGATGACATATATACAGTGTGGTCTAATGGTTAAGATGCAGGACTAAGACCATGGTGACTTAAGTTCAAGTTCAGGCTTAACCACAGAAGTTCACCTAGTAACTTTGGACCAATGTCTCTTGTTCAGTCTAATCTATCTCACATAATTGTTATGGGAGGACTTAAAAAGAGCATCCTATCGAGAACCTTGAGCTCCTGGAGAAAAGATAAGAGGACTCTCTAACAAACACATCAATAAATCTTGAGAGGACATTATCATAATCGTCATCACCACCACCACACCACCTTCATCATCACCATCATGATCAGGTTATGCATTCAAATTGCATTTGCTCCTCAAATGGTAATTTTTTTAAAATTGTCTGTAAAGTGCATATTCTTTGTATTAGAAAATAAATGTTTGGAAAACAACTAGTATTCTGATCAATTAGAAAAATCTGTACAAGAGGCTATTGCTGTATTAGAAATCAGGCACATCATTAAACTGATTTGACACTTTCCTTTGGGTTTAACAATATAAGTGGTTCCCTTTGGCAATTGTTTGTAAAAGATTTGTAAAAAAAAATAATTAGCACAGCAAAAATGCTATAGTATTGCTAACGTTTGTCCTCTCTCAGTTTGATCATGGTATAGATCAGTGGCTTTAAAAATCCCATTTAAATTTTATTGCACTTTCAATAAAACTATAGATAATTTGTAATTTCTTCTTAACATATTGTGGATGCCTATTAAAAAAAGGAAAATCAACCTCCCCGGCCAAATGTCTAAGCTTTAAAAGGGGTTTAATCAGATGGAGGCCAGCTTGGTATATGCATATACAGTCAATCACAGGCATTACATATCAATAATTCAAACAAATATTTATGTGATCATTGTTTCAGAACTTATAGCAGAAACCATAATGCAATGCCTAGAAGAGTGATGGTGAACCTTTTCAGCGCTGAGTACTGAAAAAGGAGCAAGTACACGCACATGCTCATTTTATTTTATTTATTTTATTTTATTTTTATTTATTAGATTTGTATGCCACCCCTCTCCGTAGACTTGGGGCGGCTAACAACAATAATAAGACAATATAAACAAATCTATTATTTAAGTTTAAGTTAAATTAAGGAACCCTAATTTGAGAAAATAATCATACATACAGACATACAAAGCATGAATTTTATAAGCCTGGGGGAAGGGAATATCTCAATTCCCCCATGCCTGATGACAGAGGTGGTTTTTAAGGAGCTTACGAAAGGCAAGGAGGGTGGGGGCAACTCTGATCTCTGGGGGGAGTTGGTGGATCGAGGAGGATGCCCATTTGGGTCACAAGTCACAACCTGAAAAAAGAGCAGCACAGAGAGCATGCACATTCTGGAAAAATCAACTTCCAGTTTCCAGCACGCACATGCAAGCCGGACAGCTAGTCTTATGGTTACTGGGACTCATGCATGTACAATGATTAGCTGGCCAGCACACATGCTCACGTCTTAAAACAGGTGACCAGCTTTTCCAGTTTCTTCCACTGCTGAATGCATAAAGACCAGATGATCATTGTGTGCGCATGTATGCCAGAAACATGGAAGAGGCATGGGCAATGTAGCGCCTGCCAGGTGACATGGCTCCACATGTCACTTTAGGCATGTATGCCATAGGTTCGCTATCAGAAGCCTAGAATCTGTAACACTCTCATACATACAACCCAGATTATATTTCATGGAAAATAAACAAATCATCTGTACAATAACTTCCAACAAAATGGATATCAAAAAGTGACTTACTACTCAACACGATATAACACAAGCAATACAAACTGTGAGGATAGAAACATAGAAACATTGAAACATAGAAGACTGATGGCAGAAAAAGACCTCATGATCCATCTAGTCTGCCCTTATACTATTTTTTGAATTTTATCTTAGGATGGATATATGTTTATCCCAGGCATGTTTAAATTCAGTTATTGTGGATTTAACAACCATGTCTGCTGGAAGTTTGTTCCAAGCATCTACTACTCTTTCAGTAAAATAATATTTTCTCATGTTGCTTTTGATCTTTCCCCCAACTAACTTCAGATTGTGCCCCCTTGTTCTTGTCTTCACTTTCCTATTAAAAACACTTCCCTCCTGAACCTTATTCAACCCTTTAACATACTTAAAAGTTTCGATCATGTCCCCCCTTTTCCTTCTGTCCTCCAGACTATACAGATTGAGTTCATTAAGTCTTTCCTGATACGTTTTATGCTTAAGACCTTCCACCATTCTTGTAGCCCGTCTTTGGACCTGTTCAATTTTGTCAATATCTTTTTGTAAGTGAGGTCTCCAGAACTGAACACAGTATTCCAAATGTGGTCTCACCAGCGTTCTATATAGTGGGATCACAATCTCCCTGCTTGTTATACCTCTAGCTATGCAGCTTCCTACTGCCCGACCACACTGCTCACCCATTTTGAGACTGTCAGAAATCACTACCCCTAAATAAAACTGCTATCCCTAAAAAAAACCCCACCAACAAGCATCTCCATAACACACAATTATAGCCCTTCACCACTTCCTAAATAAACAAACAGAGAGAAAGAAAAATAATCATACAGTTTAAGGAATGTAATATCCACTATATAGACCAGTGGTTCTCAACCTTTCTAATGCTGCGACCCATTAATACAGTTCCTGATTGGCAGGAAGGTCAGAGGGACACCCCCAATGTAAACACCTGATTGGTTGGATTGTAAAAATATGTTCCAAGGCGCCAGGATACTGTGGAAAATTTGTTTTTTCTCAGGGTCTTAGGCGACCCCTGTGGAATGGTCATTTGACCTCCAAAGGGGTCCCAACCCCTAGGTTTAGAACAACTGATATAGACAAACAGGCAGAAGACTAGCAGAGTGATCCATGAACATGAAATAGCTATGAAAAGACATGATAAAGACTCCTTAATTTTACAAACAAGCACAAATGTAACCATAGTTTCAGTTGGAACACTGTGAACGTATTAGAGCAAGGAAAGTACAAAAATGCTAGAGAATTTCTAGAACCTCAGATAAATCAGCCATCAGCAGGCACATGGCAAACAAAAAAGAAAAAGACAAAAAATCTCCTCAGCAGCAATCAACTAGGGGTGGGTTCTAACTTACCTCACCACCAGTTCGCTTCTTCCCGTGCTGCATAATTGCATGCCGCATGGTTACGCCATGTGCCTTGTGCCAAAAACCTGCATGCACAGTGCCAAAAACTTGAAAAAACAATTATTTCCCCAGAATGGCAGTGACAGAACTGGCTCTGTGACATTGCCATAGAACCTATAGAACCTGGGTCAACTGGTAGGCACCCACCTCTGCAATCAACATGTAGATGAACAGAGATAAACACCAACAATGAAGAACAAAATAATATCCCAATCAAGGAAACACTAACTCAGATGAACAAGCTAATAGTAAACAACAGCCCTTGAACCAGGAACCATTGAAAACACTCCCACTGACAATAATAGTGGCCGGTTAGGTCCCACAGAGTTGGTCTTCTCCGGGTCTTGTCGACTAAACAATGTCGTCTGGCGGGACCCAGGGGAAGAGCCTTCTCTGTGGTGGCTCCAACCCTCTGGAATCAGCTCCCTCCAGAGATTAGAACTTCCCCTACCCTCCTTGCCTTTTGTAAACTCCTTAAAACCCACCTCTGTCATCAAGCGTGTGGGAACTGAGACATCTCCCCCTGCCTATGTTGTTTTTGTGCATGATATGACTGTATGTATGTTTTTTATATTGGGGTTCCTTGCTTTTTAGATTTTTTAAATGGACTATTGTTATTTTAGATTCTAATTATTAGATTTGTCATTATATATTGTTTTTATCACTGTTGTGAGCCGCCCCGAGTCTGCGGAGAGGGGCGGCATACAAATCTAATAAATAATAATAAATAATAGGCCAAACCACTAGTATATAAAATGAATGCAAACCCCATTCCTTCTAGCCCTGATGACATTGCCTTGTTTGGTAATCATAAAAACAAGAAGATCAAGAAAATCACAACTTATTGCAGTGAAACTACTTAATAAAAAAGGTGCAACAAAGTTAGATGGTGGATATTGTTGGGTTTATGCATATACAGAAACACATATAAATTCAAACTTTGAAATAAATCATTTTCCATCCCTGTATCTTTTGCATATTCTCACTTGTAGGTCTTTCTGTCCATTACATTAATTTGTAATTCCTTAAATTAATGTTTCATCACACATTTAAATACATTATTTTCCCTCTGGACTACATTACTCAGTTTGCGCTGGAATTTGTAAATTATGAAGTCCTCAAACATCCCTATTAAATGAGTGTTTAAATCATTCCACTTCAAATAAATGTGTAAACAAAACTGTGCTCAAACTAACAAATTTTATGTTTAGGTACATGAAAAGACATGAAGACATTTACATTTTGTCTGTGGAATGGATATGGGAGCAACAACATTTGATTAAATATAGCTTTCCATGTCACTGAGTCTAGAGGTCAATTGTACTTATGCTCTCATCATCACATACATTGGAGATAAAAGTTCATAAAAACAGAGAACAGTTAAAATGGAATGCAGAAATAAAGCAAAAATAGAAAACCAAATTATCAAACATAGGTCATTTGAGTATAGTCATATGGATAGACGGTTATATTAATATCTGTATGAAAATAGAATTTTGATAAAGTAAGAAATACAATATAATATATTACACTGAAAGTAAATATACCTTTATTAAATTTGGGTTAGTCATGCATATGTACCTTTCTAAATATGGTGCCCTTCAAAATATTAGATTGCTGCAACCATTATTTCCAGCTAGTACTATACAATATATATACAATATGATAAATTTACATATATTTATTCCCACAAAGAAAAATAAATGATATAATGGCATTCTGAAACCTTGACCTCAGCATCCAGCATTTGATATTTGCTTAGATAGATAGATAGATAGATAGATAGATAGATAGATAGATAGATAGATAGATAGATAGATAGATAGATAGATATGGATATAGAAAGATATAGGTATAGATGTAAATATAGATAGATGTAGATGTAGTTAGATATGATAAAAATAGAAGGAAATAGAAATAGATCTGATAACAGCCTTCAGTAAAAGGTTGCTTGCCTCAGAAATCAAATATAACCTTTCAGTTAAACATTGAAACACCTCAGATAGTTTTCAATTTTATATTTTAAAAAAATCATCCTGAAAAGATGGCTCATTTGTCAAAAGGAAAACTTTTTTGGTTATATTATCATGTTGACATATATTGAATTTGGAAATATACCTCTGGGCCTTTTCAGTGACAATATCTAAACTCTGGAATTCTTTGTCTTAACTAAATTGTTCTTTACATAATTTTTTAAAGATATGTTTTTAGGCCATGTTTTTACTTTAGCTTTTTCCTTGTAATCAGCTATTTGACTGCGATTGCTGAGGCCATTGAAATTGTTTTTGTTGCTTGGAGTTGGAATATATCTTGAATTTTTGCTGCCAGGTATTTTTTAAAAATTGTTATTTTGTTATTTTAGTTTACAGCAGATGTTTTATTCTAAATACTGCTGTTATTTATTGGTTTAACCGTTGCAAGATGTTTGCATTGACTACATGCAATATAAAATATACTGTACATACATATGTATAAATAGTCTTTGTTTGGCAACTGCAATTAGATACTGTAGATTTTTTTAACAACTATGTTGCTAAGCAAAGTGATCACGAAATAAGACTGCAACTATGTTTTAGATATTTTCTTTGCTTTAAAGTCAGCAAAGATAGAAAATATTAAGATTGGTTATTTGTTCATTGCTGTTATAAGTGTAAACAGTCAATAATAATAATAATAATAATAATAATAATAATAATAATAATAATAATAATTTATTAGATTTGTATGCCACCCCTCTCAGAAGACTAAATAGTAGTCACTAAATAAGGCCAATATCTATCTATCTATCTATCTATCTATCTATCTATCTATCTATCTATCTATCTATCTATCTATCTATCTATCTACAGTATCCATCTATGCATCCATGCATCCATGCATCCATGCATCCATGCATCCATGCATCCATGCATCCATCCATCCATCCATCCATGCATCAATCCATGCATCCATCCATCCATCCATCCATCCATCCATCCATCCATCCATCCATCCATCTATCTATCTATCTATCTATCTATCTATCTATCTATCTATCTATCTATCTACCATATCTACGTATATGACTCAATGAAATGGGACTCACAAATCAAACTTGAAAGCAAACAGTGTGTAGAACTTACCTCCCCGAGTTTGCGGAGAGGGGCGGCATATAAATCCAATAAATCTAATCTAATCCTTTCTCTTGGAGAGTGGTTCTCTTCCTTGGTATTCTGCAGCAGCCTCCCTTGCACAAAAGGGAGATGTGATAAATTTGAAGGGGGGAAATGTGACAGATTTTCTCACAACTGTAAACTCAATCTATGAACCTCTATCAATTGTCACAAATAAGGTTGACTGCCTGAAAAAATCTTTTGCAAAGTTTGTTAGGAGCCACCCAAATACCACAGAAGGAGTTGGGAGAACAACCACTGATAGATATGGGATGGCTAATTCAGAAAATGAAGCTAGAGAAGGCCATTGTTTTCCTCCCAAAAATGTGAACACACAAGAAAATACTCAATCAGGTAAAGGTCTAAGAGTTGACCAATATAATTACAGTCTGCAGACTAACCAAGTTACCTTGCAGGTTTATGACAACAGAGTAAATAGAGGGCATTGGAGTGATAAAGAAGCTGTTAGGCTGTCCCTCAGCCAACTGCTCCGCTGTGAATTTACTCTGATAGATCTACTACAAGAGTGGCTGTCAGTGAGAAGGCAATGTATGAGAATTCTCCTATCATTCAGGCAGCCCACCATTCCTTCCATGCTGTTTAGACTGAGGTCCTTCCTGAATACTTTTTCAATATTTCCAATTTGGGTCTTTTGCTTGTACAAAGTGTGACCACTTCTGAAACAGAGTCAACAAGAGGAAACTTTGCTTTAAATCCAGATGGCAGCAGCCCTCACATTACTATGCAACTGAATTGCATACTATGCTATTGCAACTGAATTGATTCTGAGAAGGTAAGGGAGCGATATACAAACTGTATTATCCACAGCTGCATGAATTGCTGAGGATGTGCCAAAAGAAATGCTGATTGACCTATTCAGTGTATTGCTGGAACCTGAGCAAATTAATATTATAAAAAGTTTGGATGATCTAAAAAAGGCTCGACAACAACACAATCTGCAGCAAAGCCTCCATTTAATTTGGCTCCACTAATCGCCCAACCTTGTGAAAATATATTTAATCCACAATCTGCCTTTACCTCAAAAGGTAGTGTCACAGCCTAACAGTGGGGTCACTGCATTGACTGATCCAGACTCTGAGGAAACAGTTGAAAGACAATGGGATGCATTGCACAGTGCCCTCCAAAATAACAAACACTAAGGAAATGATCCATCTTCCATCCTCACTTGACTTAGAAGTTCCCACAACATCATCTGAGAAGAGGAATCCTCAACTACATCCCTCTAAAAATAGACATAAATCTATGGTTATAGACTTAAGCTGTAGTATCTATCCACCAAAAAAACAACAACCATTCATGGAGCAGGGGAAGATGCACACTGGCAATCAAGATGTAGAGGAGCAACAACAAGTTCTGCAACCCATGAGGAGAAACATCGAACCTCACAGCAACAGTGTGTATATGGGAAGTATAGATGATATCAATCTGGCTCCAACATCAAGTTGACATCCAGCATTTTTACCATCTAGCCAAGCAACCGAGCCAGACCACCTTTTCTCCACTAACCCCATACAGATGCTGACCTGGAACATAGCTGGCTGGAAAGGGATGTTCAATAGTGGACTAATGATCTTTTCCCCAAGATTTGATGTAATAGCCTTTCAAGAAACCTGGCTAACCGAAGTGGATGAGCCAGTAGAACTGCCAGGCTTTCAGGGGATGGGCCTCCCCACCCCAAAAACCAAAAAAAGGAGACCATCTGGTGGACTATGCATTCCTATAAAGCAAGAGTTGCAACGGCAGGGGGAGAAACTACATAATGAAGCTAAGTATTTGTACTTCCTAGCTGTCAAATTTGAATATGAAAAGTTCAAGTTAATACTGGTAAATGTGTATATCCCTTCAAACACATCCCAATAACATAACTCCAAATACTGGATGGGCTTGGAAGTTATCCTAGAAGATGTATCTCTATTGTATCCTCAGTTCAAAGTTGTATTATTAGAAGATTTGAATGCTAGATTGGGTCCCTCTTTGTATGAGATTGCCTGGAAGAAGGGAATCCCAGAGGAGTTTTTTAAAATAACCATCCTCAATGGCTCTTGAGAAATTACAAAAGTAATACTGCTGTTCTGCTGCTAGTCTCCTTAATTTTTTTGGATAATCTTCAAATTCTGGGAGGTAATGATAAGAATTAGATGTACTGTATCTTTATACATAACACTCGGCCAAGTCAAGCAGTTCTCTGGATCTTTTTTGTGTTTCTAGAAATAAAATCGACCTCTTTTAGGAAGTCACAATACACCTCAGCTACAATAGCGATTATTAGCTTGTAAGCATGACATTGCAACGCCACTCAGATATAAGATCATATAATGAAGCTGATATATGGCTCAACAAAAAGGTAGAGGTGGCCCAAAATAAAAGGTTAATTCAGGGCAAAGTTGATACTAAGGCAATATTAGATTGCCTTAAAACAGAGTTGATACAATAATATACAAGTATATTTGTTGACTGCCTTGGCTTCATATACTGTAAAATACTGAATAAATTTCATAAGTTGGACCAGGGCATCCAGAGGCCAGGAGTGCAGGCTGTCAAAAAGTTAAAACAGTGGCTGAAGCAACCGGGTAAAAACATGCTGCTTACATAAACAAGTGGCCTTAGAAAAATAGAACAATACAACCTGGTAATATAAATACTGTGTAAACTTTTAGATTCCAAATCCTGCTGATGCTGTTAGTGTTTACAAAATATTATTACATATTCCACATTTTAGAAACATAGAAGACTGACGGCAGAAAAAGACCCCGTGATCCATCTAGTCTGCCCTTATACTATTTTCTGTATTTTATCTTAGGATGGATATATGTTTATCCCAGGCATGTTTAAATTCAGTTACTGTGGATTTATCTACCATGTCTGCTCTTTCAGTAAAATAATATTTTCTCACGTTGCTTTTGATCTTTCCCCCAACTAACTTCAGATTGTGTCCCCTTGTTCTTGTGTTCACTTTCCTATTAAAAACACTTCCACCCTGGACTTTATTTAACCCTTTAACATATTTAAATGTTTCGATCATGTCCCCCCTTTGCCTTCTGTCCTCCAGACTATACAGATTGAGTTCATTAAGTCTTTCCTGATACATTTTATGCTTAAGACCTTCCACCATTCTTGTAGCCCGTCTTTGGACCCGTTCAATTTTGTCAATATCTTTTTGTAGGTGAGGTCTCCAGAACTGAACACAGTATTCCAAATGTGGTCTCAACAGCACTCTATATAGCGGGATCATAATCTCCCTCTTCCTGCTTGTTATACCTCTAGCTATGCAGCCAAGCATCCTACTTGCTTTCCCTACCGCCTGACTGCACATTTTGATGTGATAAAGAATACTATCAATTCAGTAGCAGCATTATTCAAAGTTAGATATGTCTAGGTTGACACTAAGGTTCCAAGCTTTGCCAAGGGAAGAATCCCTTCGACATGCAATTCTTTTACAGGTGAAAAAGGAGCAGAATTGTCATCATATTGACCATGGTCACTATTTTGGGCCCTAAAACAGATGCCCCTGGGTTGCATGAAGTAACCAGGAGGAGAAAAAAAAAGAATGTGATTCTTCCCTTGGCAAAACTTGGAAAGCTAGTTAGACCTAGATATTCATAACTCAGAATAGAATGGAATGGAATAGAATAGAATAGAATAGAATTTTATTGGCCAAGTGTGATTGGATACAAAAGGAATTTGTCTTGGTGCATATGCTCTCAGTGTACATAATATAAAAAGATACATTTGTCAAGAATCATGTTGTACAACACTTAATGATTGTCACAGGGATCAAATAAGCAATGAAGAAACAATCAATATTAATAAAAATCTTAGGATACAAGCAACAAGTTACAGTCATACAGTCCTAAGTGGGAGGAAAAAGATGATAGGAATGATGAGGAAAAAAACTAGTAGAAATAGAAGTGCAGATTTAGCAAAAAGTTTGACAGTGTTGAGGGAATTATTTGTTTAGTAGAGTGATGGCGTTAGGAAAAACTGTCTTGGTGTGCAGTGCTCTGTAGCGACGTTTTGAGGGTAGGAGTTGAAACAGTTTGTGTCCAGGATGCGAGTAAATATTTTCACTGCCCTCTTTTTGACTAGTGCAGTATACAGATCCTCAATGGAAGGCAGGTTGGCAGCAATTGTTTTTTCTGCAGTTCTGATTATCCTCTGAAGTCTGTGTCATTCTTGTTGGGTTGCAGAACCCAACCAGACACTTTATAGAGGTGCAGATGACAGACTCAATGATTCCTGTGTAGAACTGTATCAGCAGCTCCTTGGGCAGTTAGTTTTAGTACAAGTTGTCCTCAACTTAGAACAGTTCATTTAATGACTGTTCAAAGTTACAACAGCTTATGACCACTTATGACCACCTTTACATTTATGATTTTTGCAGCATACCCATGGTCATATGATCAAATTCAGAAGCTTGGCAACTGAATCATATTTATGGCAATTGCAGCACCCTGGTCATACAATCACTTTTTGCAACCTTCTAAGAAGCAGTCAATAGGGAGGCTAAATTCATTTAACAACCGTTGCAAAAAAGACAAAACTCACTTAACAACTGTTTGGCTTAGCAACAGAAATTATAGGGTCAATTGTGGTCGTAGTCTAAGACTATCTGTACTACTCTTTCAATTAAATATTAAACATTGGGAATGTTTAATGTAACAATAATTTGTATATATTAACAGCAGCATCAGGATTTTGAATCTAAAAGTTTACACATTATTTACATTCAATTAAGTATAATCAAATCTTGCCAAATTACGTTGCCTTATTTCTCTAAGGCCACTTGTTTATGTAAGCAGTGAATCATTAATATGCAGCTATTTTCATAATTAGAAACTGTCTGCTAAGGAACCTGCTGCCTAGAACAGATAAGAAAAATATGGATAGTTGGTGATATGCTGCTCAGTTTAACCATTGTGACATTTGGAATAACTTGAAGAAAATACTGGATTATTATCAAATGTACACAGTAAATATGTAAGCATTACACATTAACTGTTACTGGGGGGGGGGAGTAGAATAAATTGTGTTGTTGCAGATTTGAAATAAAGAGGTTAACAGGGACCAATGTTTTATCAAAGTGTAAAAAAAAAGTATCATTTACTCTGATAGATTAAACCAGATGGTTCTAATGCTGACAGAATTAAACCACATAAGGTCACAGAGACAGAAAAAGAAGATTTAATAACAATACTAAACAGAAGAGTTATCCAACATTTTTTCAACAGAACATCTGGCTGACAGGTTGACAAACAACAACAAAATCCTCATCCTCATCATCCTCATCCTCATCATCCTCATCGTTGTCATTGTCTTAAGGTGTAGTTGGTTGATACCTAGGATGCTGGCAGCAACCCGTATCAACCACTAGCACAGTCAATGGTATTTGTGATTCATTTTTAATGAATAAATATTATTATTATTATTATTATTATTATTATTATTATTATTATTATTATTATGCTTATTATGTTTATTATTATGATTATTATTATTTATTAAATAATAATAATAATAATAATTATTATTATTATTATTATTGCATGGACAGTTTTTGGAGAAGATTGAAGGCAACGTGGATAAAGAAAAGACCTGGTTGTGGCTTACAAGTGGAACATCAAAAAGGAGACAGAAGGACTAATACTGGCGGCACAAGAACAGGCCATTGCAACAAATGCTGTCAAAGCCAGAATTGAAAAATCAACAGACGATCCAAAGTGCAGACTCTGTAAAGAAACAGATGAAACAATCGATCACATACTCAGCTGCTGCAAAAAGATCGCACAGACTGACTACAAGCCTATGCTTGTAGGCACAGATGATCCACTGGAACTTGTGGCACAGATGATCCACTGGAACTTGTGCCGGAACTACCATTTACCAGTGGCAAAGAACTGGTGGGATCATAAGCCTGAAAAAGTGGTTGAAAATGAGCAAGCAAAACTACTATGGGACTTCCGACTTCAGACTGACCGAATTCTGAAGCATAACACACCAGACATTGTGATCGTGGAGAAAAAGAAAGTATGGATCATCGACATCGCAATCCCAGGAGACAGCAGAATTGAGGAGAAGCAGCTAGAGAAATGAGTGAAATACGAAGATCTAAAAATCAAGCTGCAATGACTCTGGCATAAGCCAGTGAAAGTGGTCCCAGTGGTACTTGGCACGCTGGGCGCAGTGCCAAAGGATCTCAGCGGACATTTGAAAACCATCGGAATTGATAAAATCTCCATCTGTCAATTGCAAAAGGCCACTTTACTGGGACCAGCAAACATAATTTGCCACTACATCATGCAGGCCTAGATGCATGGGAAGCACCCGGCTGGTGTTGAAATACGAAATCCAGCATAGTGATCTCGTTTGCTGTGTTGTACTGACATAATAATAATAATAATAATAATAATAATAATAATAATAATAATAATAAATTTAATTGGATTTATATGCCGCCCCTCTCTGAACACTTCATCACCATCATCATCCAAGTATGGTTGCAAAATCATGATCTGTCAGTTGCAAAAGGCACCGTGCTTGGGTCAGTGTGCATCATATGAAAATACATCACACAGTCCTAGATGCTTGGGAAGTGTTTGACTTGCGATATTATGATACGAAATCCAGCATATAAATCTCATTTGCTGTATATTACTGTTTCTTGTGAATAAAATAACTATAATGATGATGATGAAACATGTAACAGTGATACAAATTGTCATTGTGGCACTTGGTATCATGTCCAAGAATTTCACAAAACCCATCAAGAAATTGCACATGTGAACTGCAAAAAACTGTTCTATTTGGAACATCATGTACAGTATTTAAGAATATACTTGGTTGATACAGCACCAGACTTAGGAACAAAAAATACAAAGCAAGAATTGAAAAAACAGCAACAGTCAATTGCTATCTCTGCAAAGAAGTTGAAGAAACAATAGACCACATGATTAGCTGCTGCAAGAAAATTGCACAGACTGACTACAAACAATGGCATGACAAAGTAGCAGATATAGTGCACTGGAAGATTGCAAAAATACCATTTGCCTGCAAGCAAAAAGTGGTGGGACTGTAAAATAGAGAAAGTAGTAACAAATGAAAAGACTAAAGTGCTCTGGGACTATAGAATTCAAAAAGACAGGAAAATGTTGCATAACACCCCAGACTTAACAATTGTCAACAAGAAAGACAAAAATTGTCTTGATAGTAGTCATAACAGTACCAGAACAGAGGAGCAAAGCTTTTCTTTTGCTAATGGTGATTTTGCCAATTTCAGTGGTGTTCACGTGGTGCTCTGGTTGTTTTGAAATTGCATCCAAGGCAATTGCTATTACTACTACTACTTTGCTTTGTTTTTGCAGTCATTCTGTTTCTATTTTCAGGTCTTTGTGCTGTGTTATCATCTCCAGTTCTTTCTGTTCTATTATGATATGTGGATATGTACTGCCATATCCACTATCCAGATTTTTTTTTTTTACTTTCTTATCAACAATTAAGTCTGGGGGCTTATATGGCAGGTGCCCAATTTGAATTCTAAAGTCCCAGAGTACTTTAGCTTGTTTACTTTCTATTGGTTTCTTTTTTATGGTACCATCAGTTCTTGCTTTCAGGCAAGTAGAATTTTATGCAGATTTTCCAAGGTACCATTATTACCATTACACTTTGTCAGTTCTTGGGCTTTCTGTTTGTATTGTGTTTTGTCCATTATAAAAGTGGTTTAACCTTTGTTCACTGGGAGGAGAGTGATAGTTGGCCCTTTTTTAGAGTTTGAGAAGTGCTCTATCTTCTGCTCTGAGTTGGTTCTGTTTATGTATTCTTCTGCTTTGTGGTACGACTACACATGACTATAGTCTATTGCAATACTTAATGATTTGTTATTTGCTCAGTGAAACAAATAATTTTGGGGAATTTTATAAACATGAAATAAAGCATAAATTAAAAATAATATATTCAAATGAAAGTGAAACATAGCTCTTGAATAAAAATTGGAATACATATTTGATAGCTCTTTTAGCTTCAAATAAATTTGTATATGTAAAAGCCCTCCACTTTTCATCACATCACATTTGAGATTAATAAGTGTATAGCACAAAGCAAATAAAGAAGCAAATAAAGACTGTATTCCTATATACTGATTTTGGAATAATTTCTATTGAATTTATGTATTTGTTTTATTTATATATTTGTCTAAACCCAAACGGTAATATCTGCATAAATGAAGACCTCCATAATAATCGTAGTAATAGTGTAATCTCTGATCAAAAATGTATAACAAATTATGTTGCATATTGTAGCATTTCTGTTCATGGAGAGTGCTTATGGATGGATAGACATGTCCTAATGGATGTTCATAATTCTAACAATGTTCATTCATTTTATTGAGTATTGCATGACTCATGACAATAAGAATACAGTCAGTTTCTAAGTGAATTCCCTTTCCCCCAATACAAATGACAAAAGTGTGATCTATCAGTGATCCTGTCCTTCCAGACCCATTCATCTTGTAAGAGAATCAACAGACTCTTTATTAAAAAATCTAGCATGTCTACCATCATTCCAAAAGTCACAGGTCTTTTATTTTGTTACAGCCTATTGTGTGTGTAGTGTTTGTGTGTGTGTGGGGGAGACATTGGTGCACATGGCAAAAGAATGTTGGGTTGTGAAAGCAATCTAGGCAATAGATCTGGTATCCTATTGCAAGAGGCAACAGTATCAACAGTAGAGACCTTCAAATTTCTAGGTTCTATCATATCTCAAGACCTAAAATGGTCACCTAACATCAAAAACATCATCAAAAAAGCACAACAAAGAATGTTTTTTCTGGTGCCAGCTCAGGAAGCTCAAACTGCCCAAGGAGCTGCTGATACAGTTCTACAGAGGAATCATTGAGATAATCAGAACTGCAGAAAAAACAATTGCTGCCAACCTGCCTTCCATTGAGGACCTATATACTGCACGAGTCAAAAAGAGGGTGGGGAAAATATTTACTGGCCCCTCACATCCTGGACACAAATTGTTTTCAACTCCTACCCTCAAAACGTCGCTACAGAGCACTGCACACCAAGAACAGTTTTTGTCCGAACGCCATCACTCTACTAAACAAATAATTCCCTCAACACTGTCAGACTTTCTACTAAATCTGCACTTCTATTCTACTAGTTTTTCTCATCATTCCTATCACCCATTTCCTCCCATGTTGACTGTATGACTGTAACTTGTTGCTTATATCCTAAGATTTTTATTAATATTGCTTCTTCATTGCTTATTTGACCCCTATGACAATCATTAAGTGTTGTACCACATGATTCTTGACAAATGTATATTTTATTTTATGTACGCTGAGAGCATATGCACCAAGACAAATTCCTTGTGTGTCCAATCACACTTGGCCAATAAAATATTCTATTCTATTCTAAAGTCTGATCATGTTCATAACATAAAATCAACACCTTTAGGCCTGCATCTTTACAACGAAATACATAAAGAAATAAGTTCTTCCAATTACCCTGAAACATTATTATATCTTACGCATATTTATTTAGAATGACTCATGATCACTAGAACGTAAAATATTGAAGTAGACAGAGGAAAAAATACCGAAGCTGAAGACTCCTGATACTACTGAGCAACCAATTTGTCTCTGTCTCTTTTTTTGCCTTTCCTCTGAGGTACTCCTTCAGAGAGTCTTTCAAATTTGTTATTTCTTTTAAATTCATAAAAAAAGGAAGCGGGCTTTTTGAAAAGCAACAATCTGGATTCATCGCCCTTTAACGTGTTATTAAGAGATGTCAAATGCTATGGAACCTCTGTACTATATGTGTGCTGGCATATTTATTTTTTCCCAATATTTTTATTGAAGATTATATTATACAGATAAAAATGAATGCAACTATACAGTATCAAAATTAAACATTTTAAAAGTGCATAAAAGAAAAAAAAAAGGAAAACATAGACAAATGAGCTGTGATGGTGCAGTGGTTAGAATGCACTACTGCAGGCTACTTCTGTTGCTTGCAGTTTGGAACTCAAGGTTGACTCAGCTGTCCATCTTTCTGAGGTCAGTAAAATGAGGATTCAGATCACTGGAGGCAATATGCTGATTCTAAACTGCTTAGGGGAAGGCTTTTGGTGTGATAGGAACAATCTAGAACTGAACACACTCAAAACCATACAAATGGTGGTAGACTTTAGGAGAAACCCTTCAATCCTTCCACCTTTCACAATATTAGACAACACAGTATCAATAGTAGAGACCTTCAAATTTCTAGGTTCTAACATATCTCAAGACCTAAAATGGTCACCTAACATCAAAAACATCATCAAAAAAGCACAACAAAGAATGTTCTTTCTGCGCCAGCTCAGGAAGCTCAAACTGCCCAAGGAGCTGCTGATACAGTTCTACAGAGGAATCATTGAGTCTGTCATTTGCATCTCTATAAGTGTCTGGTTTGGTTCTGCAACCCAACAAGACCGACACAGACTTCAGAGGATAATCAGAACCGCAGAAAAAACAATTGCTGCCAACCTGCCTTCCATTGAGGACCTGTATACTGCACGAGTCAAAAAGAGGGCGGTGAAAATATTTACTGACTCCTTGCATCCTGGATACAAACTGTTTCAACTCCTACCCTCAAAACGTCGCTACAGAGCACTGCACACCAAGACAACTAGACACAAGAACAATTTTTTCCCAAACACCATCACTCTACTAAACAAATAATTCCCTCAACACTGTCAAACTTTTTACTAAGTCTGCACTTCTATTTCTACTAGTTTTTTCTCATCATTTCTATCTTCCTTTTCCTCCCACTTACGACTGTATGACTGTAACTTGTTGCTTGTATCCTAAGATTTTTATTAATATCGATTAATAAAATAGAAGGGCAGAGCAAAAAGTTTGACAGTGTTGAGGGAATTATTTGTTCAGTAGAGTGATGACTTTTGGGAAAAAACTGTTCTTGTGTCTTGATGTGCAGTGCTCTGTAGCAATGTTTTGAGGGTAGGAGTTAAAACAATTTGGGTCCAGGATGTGAGGGGTCAGTAAATATTTTCACCACCCTCTTTTTGTCTCGTGCAGTATATAGGTCATCAATGGAAGGCAAGTTGGCAGCAATTGTTTTTTCTGCAGTTCTGCAGTCTAGTTTCCCTTTGAAAAAGTACCTTTTGAACAACCATGATCTGGATATCTGAGAATCTCCATAGACCTTATTTCCGTCTCTTTCTCTTAGACTGTAATTTTTTTTAATCCACCTGTAAATCAATACAAGTTTTATTAATGGGGCTTGTTCCTATTCAATAATATTTTCTGATTCTACTGCCAAGTTATATAATTTAAAAACTTCATGCATTCAATCATTTCTTTTAAGAAAGCCATCTGATGTTATCTTATCAGTTTAACATAATAAAAAAGAGATTTTCCCATAAGAAATATTTTAATTATTAACTTCAGTTTTAAATCCATTCCATTTGAGCCCTTATTAATTTAAAAAAATTCTAAAGCCAACAATAGGGGCGGCATACAAATCTAATTAATAATAATAATATTAATAATAATAATAATAATAATAATATAATAATAATAATAATAATATTTTTATGGTATGTTAAAAAAGTTACAAATATTTAAACTTGTAGTTAATTTTTTTTACAAAACGGATTGAAGAAAACCTAGCCAGTGATTTTAAAAACTTGCTAGCCTGAAAATTATCAATGTTTTTTTTTAATAAAAAGCTAAAGAAAAAAGATTAAATCTAATGTGATTAAGAATTGAGGCTTGGTCAATCTTAAATCCATATGGCTAATGTTAGTGGTTACAAGCTCATTGAAATTGTGTAAACTGACAGCAAAAAATGAATTCTACCATCTGCTCAAAAAATCAATAGCAACAACAACAACAACAACAACAACAGTAACAATAAAACTAGCAGTGCAGAGTCCACTTAACTTTGGAGATTTTGGCAGCCCAAATCATGCATTCAAGGGACATATTCAGCCAAAATGTGTTTCTCTAATTTGAAGGAATGTTAGGTCACCATGATAGCTCACCAGAAGTTATATGCTTACATATTTATGCATACATCTGCATATATGTGTCTATGCATAGTCATATATCCATATCTGGACACAAACACACATCACATACATCCTCAAATACCATTTTCTTAAATGTACCTTCCAAATAATCTCCCTTTTATCAAAATGTGACTACTATTGTATACTTATTTTTAAAATGGCTTGACAGAATTGCTAATGCTCTCATTCCTTCAGGATATTTCCTAATACTTGTAGCCTTTTCATGTTTCTAATTAGGCCAGTAATGGTCCCTGAAGTTAAACCAATTAAAATTATTTACTGTGACACACAGTGTGAAGATAATTATCTGATATCTGAATCCAACTTCTGCTTACTTCGCAACATTACTTAATAGAAAACAGAGAAACTGATGCCTGGGCTTTCATTTCACTTGTCTACCAAATGTGTTTGCCCTATAGCAAACTCTTTAAATAAAGCATTAAAATCTTTGTGGTGCTAATCACATTCTTTTATAATCCCAAGAAGCATATAAAAACTCTTACACATTACCTTTTACATTATGGGTGCTGACCAATGTAGTCTTAAATGCACATTTTACACAGATAATGCAACATCTGCAGTTTGAAAACAACAATAAGAGACATCATTTCGGTTTGGGATTTTTTTTTCCGCTTTCAAAAATATCCCTTAAAGCTCCTATTACATATTCCTACATGAGCATCAATGCTACCCACAGTGCTATTACTACTAGGGCATATGTTTACAGATTTTCAACCTTCCAGGCATATTGCAGAAGATGCTATGAAATAAAGCAGGAGGAAATTTTGCATTATCACTCTTCTTTCCTCATTCCTTTAAACCAAGTTATTTGTCTATTACATTTTGCTCTAAGTGCATTCCGCTGCTCTGGCCAAAATAACCAAGAGGTTATTATATATTTGTTTTCGTAGATTTTCACGGGTACAGGTATGAAGGTCTTGGCATATTTGGGTTTCTTCCCCTGTAGGTTTCAGAGATTCCTGGTGACATTTCGACGAGGTCCCACTCATGATCTTCAGGCTGGTGCTTTTGGCCTTGTGCTAGGGTGGACACAGTGTGACCTGAGCTGCCTTCCCTCTTCCAGATGCTGAGCCAGCACTCCACACCCATCCACCAGTATTTATAGAGGGAAGGCAGCTCAGGTCAGGCTGTGTTCGCCCTAGAACAAGGCCAAAAGCACCAGCCTGAAGATGACAAGTAGGACCTCATCGAAACGTTTCCAGGAATCTCTGAAACTTACACAGGAAGAAACACGAATATTATTATTATTGTTATTTATTGGATTTGTATGCCGCCCCTCTCCGCAGACTCGTGTGTGTGTGTTTGTGTATGTGTATACATGTATGTGTATATATGTATAGATCTATCCTAGTCTCCCTTAATTTTCAAATTCAGCAAAAAAAACATGTGACATATATATATATGTCAGTGGGTATGGCTAGATCTATCCTAGTCTCTCTTAATTTTCAAATTCAGCAAAAAAAACATGTGACATATATATATATATGTCCCAGTGGGTATGGCTAGCTGATGAGGCCAAAATAAGGCCGAAATAGATCTATCCTAGTCTCCCTTAATTTTCAAATTCAGCTTAAACATGTGACATATATATATATATATATATATATATATATATATATATATATATATATATATATATATATATGTCACAGGGCTGGTTTCCAGATGTCTGGTAGGCGGGAGGTATCATCCCACTTGTTCATATTTTGGGGATGTTTTTCCATCTCGATGGCTTCCATGATTATTCTTTTGCTGTAGTGTGAGTAAATGCACGTGTTGCAGAAAATAAGAATGCATTAAGGTAAAAAGAAAAAAACCTCCTCCCTTTTCCAACACTTCAAAACTACAGGACATGAAATTGATTTTGACAGTACCAAATTAATTTCCAAAACAGAACACTACAGCAAAAGAATAATCATGGAAGCCATCGAGATAGAAAAACATCCCCAAAATATGAACAAGCGGGATGATACCTCCCGCCTACCAGACATCTGGAAACCAGCCCTCAAACATATCCCAGCCATAGAAACTGAAACCAGACTCAGAACACACATTGCAAAACAATCAAGTAGCCTGCAAGCTCCAACTACTCAGGATATCACGCCTAATCTACAACCATTAACTAATCAGCATACCTCAGTTACATCAACGACTCCAGGTGCTACCCCACTGACTCACCAGGAAGTTTCTACACAGCAGGCAATTGCTGAGCCATCAAACCACACCCAGCCACCAGTATTTATAGAAGGAAGGCAGCTCAGGTCTCGCTGTGTTCATCCTAGAACAAGGACAGAAACACCAGCCTGAAGATGACGAGTGGGACCTCGTCGAAACATCGCCAGAAATTTCAAAATCCTACATGGGAAGAAACCCGAATTTATCAAGACCATCATACCTGTACCCGTGAAAATCTACGAAAACATATACAGTGTTCCTTCGATTTTCACCGGTTCAAACTTCGCGAAAAATCTATACCACGGTTTTTCAAAAATATTAATTATAAAACACTTCGCGGGTTTTTCCCCTATACCACAGTTTTTCCCGCAAAAGTCACGATCTTGATGAAACAATGAATAAGATAAACTGCCATGAGGCTAAAACACCAGGCTGCACTTTTATCTGTAACACTAATTACAGCAGCCCCACCCAACCACAGGTGGCCTCATTTTCTCTTGTAATAATCCTTCAGTTGTTGTCTCCTATGCATCACTCTACGCATGCATGGATGTGTCATTAATTCTTGTTCAGAATCCAGGGATGATACAGATGACTGATCTCTTCCTGGGCTGTCTGCCAAACTCCCCTCTTCCCTGTCACTCATGCTTCCTTGGTCAGAGGAGACTTCATCGGCAGATTCTACTGGGAGCAAAACAGGCCTGTGGCGTGTGGATGTCTCCCCCACCTCCACCTCCACATTGCTTGGGGCAGGAGCTGGACCATAGCTAACCACAACATATATATATATGTCAAATCACCCTGGCATACCCAAATATGGGAGGGGCTTAATTCTTCCTTTTGCCTCTCAGCCCAACCCAGGGCCATATCCATGGAAGTTAATTACAAGGCAGAAGTTGCAGGACCAAATCCCAGTAAGGATATGGCTAGCTGATGAGAAGGAACAACCTCTCATCATAGTCATACTAGCCTCCCTTAATTTTCAATTCAGCAAAAATATGTTACATATATATATAGAAACATAGAAGATTGACAGCAGAAAAAGACCTCATGGTCCAATCTAATCTGCCTTTATACTATTTCCTGTATTTTATCTTAGGGTGGATATATGTTTATCCCAGGCATGTTTAAATTCAGTTAGTGTGGATTTAACAACCACGTCTACTGGAAGTTATTATTATTCCAAGCATCTACTACTCTTTCAGTAAAATAATATTTTCTCACATTGCTTCTGATCTTTCCCCCAACTAACCTCAGATTGTGCCCCCTTTTTCTTGTGTTCACTTTACTATTAAAAACATTTCCCTCCTAAACCTTATTTAACCCTTTAACATATTTAAATGTTTCGATCATGTCCTCCCTTTCCCATCTGTCCTCCACAGATTGAGTTCATTAAGTCTTTCCTGGTAAGTTTTATGCTTAAGACCTTCCACCATTTCTGTAGCCAGTCTTTGGACCTGTTCAATTTTATTAATATCTTTTTGTAGGCGAGATCTCCAGAACTGAACACAGTATTCCAAATGTGGTCTCCATACGCTCTATAGAGCAGTGATTTTCAACCTTTTTTGAGCCGCGGCACATTTTTTACATTTACAAAATCCGGGGGCACACCACCAACCAAAATAACACAAAATGACACCCTAAGACCCTCTCCTCTCTTTTTCCATCCCTGTCTCCTCCCCACCCTTGTGTGTGTGTATACACACTCTTGAACCATTTCAAAAAACAGGTGAGGGCTGGGGGATTTTTCTCTCTTATACTTTGGGTGCTTTTTATCATATGCTTTAAATCAAGAGTCACTTCTCTCTCTCTTTTGTTTCTCTCTCCTCTCATTCTCTGTCTCAATCATTTTCTCATTTCTCTTTTTTCCTCCCCTTTTTGCTCATTGCTCTCTCTCTCTCCCTTCCTTCCTCTCCTTTTCTCTCTCTCTCTCTTGCTTTCTTTCTCACTCTTGCTTTCTCTCTTTTCTTTCTCTTGCTTTCTCTCTCTCCTCACTCTCTTTTTCTCTCTCTTTCTCTCTTGCTTTCTTTCTCTCTCTTTCTCTCTTGCTTTCTTTCTCTCTCTCTCTCTCACTCTCTCTCTCAGCAAAAAGTTGCGAGACCGGAACCTGAGCTTCCTTCTTCGCGGCACACCTGACCATGTCTCGCGGCACACTAGTGTGCCACGGCACACTGGTTGAAAAACACTGCTATAGAGCATATAGAGCTCTATACAGCGGGATCACAATCTCCCTCTTCCTGCTTGTTATACCTCTCGCTATGCAGCCAAGCAATCTACTTGCTTTCCCTATTTGAGACTGTCAGAAATCACTACCCCTAAATCCTTCTCTTCTAAAGTTTTTGCTAACACAGAACTGCCGTATATTATTATTATTATTATTATTATTATTATTATTATTATTATTATTATTAATTATTTTGTGTGCCCTCAATGTTTTACATGCACAGACATTTAACAAATAATTTGCTGATAATAATTTCAGTTCCATAATTTATTTAATATTTCCTACCACAAATGGCTCTCACTCCCTCATATTTAACACAACAGTTTACTGAAGATAACTTGCAATTCAAGGCAATTACTTTTTGTGAATTAAAACTGCAGCAAACTAATGTGAAAAATTAGCTAATGACATAAAGCCAGATCTGCAGAAGATGTACAAACCACTTAAAGTAAAGCCAAGAAGACTGTCTTCACACAAATTGAGTTGTCAAGTTACTCTTGAATGAATAATGTAATCATTCCCAGGCTGGATTTTGATGAAATAATAATGGACCCCAAGCCAGCATTGTGAATGCTAAACCAAATTGTATGGCTGACATCCTAGCTTGAATTATATTATACAAACAAACCCCCACACCTTAGTAACTCCTAAGGGTACTTTTGCATAATATAATTCATGCTAGGGTGTCAGATGTACAATTTGCCTTAGCAGATCCATTGTATAATACTGGGGTGCTTATTCATGCAATATTGCATTTATTCCTATAGTTTGTTGGTGCTAGTCAATGCAGAGACATCCCTGCCTTTGTTTTGTAGCTTACCACAGCTAATTAATAATTGTCTATTCATGGTGCTATTAAGAGCATATGAATATGTGCCAGCTCCTGCAACCAAGGGGTTAAAACTCTTCAGTCTGCACTTTGTAAAGTTTGCTCCAATGCCCTTTTAGACAATGACAAGCTGTTAAGTGTAAAACTAATTAACATTTCAAAAACTGGTGTTAATCAGTAGTGCTCAGATTCATTGGGAACTCTCCTACCAGCCTTCCCCTTCTTTTCTACACTATAAGTTTTGAGCTACTTTTTTCTGTTTAGTGAAAATAAAGCAACATACTGGTAGATATCTGAAGAAAATCTATTCTGGCTTCAATTTTTTACTGTTCAAGTATCCATTTACATAGAGAGGATTTTCCTTACTTCTAACTTGTGCTGATGCATTTGTACTGCAAACTATTTTCTTTTCTTTTTTTCTTTTGGTACAAGGCAATTGGCCAATGATGAGAGTTGGGGTTTATAATGCTTAAAAATAGAAAAACAATGATTTTTGAAATGTATTTCCAAATCTTCGGTCACATTTTAATGCTAAAATATGAATTAACTGAATCATAAAAGTACTTTCAAGTGCTCCCGGCTAATACCTATGTGAGAATATGGAATCTTTTATTAAAATGAAAGGTGAAATTTCATGAATTCAGGTTTGAAATGGCATGAATTAAGGCTTTTTTTAAAAAGAGTTATCTAATTGTTTTTGGAGGCGGAACTCCTTCTTGTTTTCCTTAAGACGTAATAAAGAGCATCATGTCTTTTCCAGTGCTTTGTCTGTGAGTACCTTAGCTTTACCCAGCATATATTATGAAGATACTTCAATGCAGAAATTTGATACAGTCTGGGTTCGGCCATTGGTATATTTAATCTATATATGAGATACACTGCATGGCAAGTAGTTATAATGTCTACTACAAGAATCTCCATGTCGTTTTTACAAACATATACAGTAATACCTCGTCTTACGAACTTAATTGGTTCCCGGAGGAGGTTCGTAAGGCAAAAAGTTCGTAAGACGAAACATTGTTTCCCATAGGAAACAATGTCAAATGAATTAATGCATGCAAAAAAAAAAGCGCAAAAAAACGCAGCCGCCCGGCTGTCATCTTTTGAAACAGCCGGGCACTTCTCAACGTTCTTCCAATGCTGAACCCGGAAGTTTGGCAAAAGTTTGGGGTTGGCGTTTGGGTTCAGGAGGACACTGAGAAGCCCCGCTGCCCGGCTGTTAGCTTTTCAAAAGAGCCGCAGAGCTGTCGGGCTGGTCGGGAGGCTGGAAAGGAGGTGGGGAATCCCAATAGGGAATTCCATGGGCGGAGCTTTGATGTCACAAAGACGTCCTTCCTGGCCGACCCAAACATTTCATAAGGCGACAGCCAGATGGCAAGGCTTCTTGGCGGCCTCCCAAATGCCAAACCCGGAAGTTCGGCAAAAGTTTGGGTTTGGCGTTTGGGTTCAGGAGGACAGCGAGAAGCCCCCCGGCTGTTTCAAAAAGCAACAGCCAGGCGGCGGGGCTTCTCCGTGGCCACCTGAACCCAAACTTTTGCCAAACGTCCGGGTTTGGCATTCGGGCAGTGGGTTCGTAAGACGGAAAAAGTTCGGAAGAAGGGGCAAAAAATTTCCGAACCCTGAGTTCGTATCTCGGATTGTTCGTATGGCGAGGGGTTCGTATCACGAGGTACCACTGTACATTGAATCTATTTATATTGTCCCTGTTCTTTTGGCTGAAACTACCATAGGTATTACTGATATGAAAATGGTAGTTAGTTTTACTTCTCTACTATGTTACACCAATATGTGCAATCATTATTTTATGGCTGTTTCTCAGAAAAAGTCAACATTTTTGTTTATGTTTTCTTCTCATGTTCAGATTTGTATAGTATAAATCGCATAATAACTTGATGAATTTGGACCAATCACTTCCTTTCAGGAAAATATCCACTCCACGGGGTTGTTATGGGTAAATTGGATGCAGGAATATTAGGCAGGTTTGCCACCTTGAGTTACATATTTTTTAAAAAGTAGGATAAAATAATAATCTTATATCCTCCAATGATATCTTTAACATCAACAAACAATATCTGCTCATCACAGGGGTGGGGGGGAGGAGGGGGGGAGCCAAATCCAGGCCAATGGCTATTATGGTTGGTTGTTCAACCAACCATAATAGCCATACAATAGCAACAACATTTTGAATCTTAGGATAGTTCAGGAATCCAAAATTGCACCAAATGCATATTATGTTAAAAATACATGTAGCAAAAAGCTATTCTCCTTGGTATGTGTCATGCTTAAATATTAAGGCACTTCCTAAACAAGCAATCAATGAAATATTATAGCCTCCATAACATGGTTATTTATGCAACAGGAAAAAAAATAAAAAAACAAAAGCCAGGCAGCCTATACACAAATAGGTCAGCTATTTTGTATTTGGAATTCATTTCTCAAATATAGAAACCTCAATTTGCCTACAGTTAAGATTTAGGTTTAACATTAAATCTCATTATTCAATATAAAAGCCTGATGTCTGGTGTATTAATCAAATCATTCTCTTGGCTGCTTCTAAATATATTCTGACATCAACTCCCAGAATCTGGCACCAGTTATTTTGGCTGGTGATCCTGAGTGATGTCATACAAATACATCTAGAGGTCATTTTGTTGAAAAGACGGAACTAAAGTTTCATTTGGATCTATAAGATTACTCAGGAATTCATCCCTAAGAAGGTAGATATCTTCACATGAGACTATTCTAAACCACTCTAGATGCAAGAGTTAGTAATAATGTCCATACTAACATAAGAAGATGCTGCCCACCAGGTAAAAATCACTGGCATTGCTGTTGTCACTGATTGACAGTTCAGTACAGTATCAAGTGCTGCCTAGATAGGCCAGGGACTGCTCTGTTCAATGGATAGAATGACATTTTATTTATTAATTTTCCATTGAACAATCTGAATTTCAATTAAGAATGTTCAAGACAAATGCATTATTTTTGTTCTCTAGGGAACAACATGACCTAAGTTTCATAAGTTTGGATTAGAAAACATGGGACATATGCTACTCTGCTGGCTTGAACAATCTATTTGTAAAGGAAAGTCACACACCTTCTCAGATTGCAATAATTTACAGCTACCAGAGCTCCAAAAGCAGCGATCAATCTTCCCTAAAGCACTGCAGTTACAAACTGAGTGGTAAATTTCATCCTGAGATTTTCTCATGTTTAGGAGCAATGTTCATAGGGAGACTGCCAACAACAATTGGCCTTAAACGTAGTTGTTATAGAAACAAGTGCTACTAGAAAGAACACTATATGTGAAATAAATGCATGCACTGAAACTCTGCTTTAATGGAAGGATACCGATACTAGAAAATATAAATGAAGATAAAATAAACGGGTGTAAACTGTTACGCATCCTTTTATGGAAGCATCATCACAAGCTTTGCCTTAGAGAAGGCATAGATATGATAGCATGGTTAGGATGCTGAGCAGTTCCACCTTCAGTATATACAACACATTCTTCAATTGAAACTCTACATTTCAAAATATTAGTCCAAGTGCTTTCATATTAACTGGAAAAATTAGAAACAATTGCATTTTTTTTTTTAAAGGGAAGGGAAAGCAGGTGTAAGAATTTAAGGTTCGTGGATTTATTTTAATGCAAGAATGTATCAATTCCTTCAAGTCATGAATATATAATTGTATCTATAATTGCACTCGAAATACAGTTCATATAACCCAAATTAAAGTGATAAAAAATAATAAAAGCAAAAGCAAAAAACAGTAACAATCACGCTACAGTGCCATACTGAATAATTGCTACCTAACTCGTGGATGATACCTGTCAGTCCGAAGACATCTACTTCAAGAGAAATCTAATTTTAATTAACTATAAAGGAGTATGAGAAGAAAAAGAATGGGACTTATTTTTTTTTTAATGTACCAACATCCTGGATAGATTTGCTCTCCTGTAAACATTTACCTTAGGGACCGCCTTCTGCCGCACGAATTCCAGCTACCAGTTAGGTCCCACAGAGTGGGCCTTCTCCGGGTCCCGTCAACTAAACAATGTCGCTTGGCGGGACCCAGGGGAAGAGCCTTCTCTGTGGCGGCCCCGGCCCTCTGGAACCAACTCCCCCCAGAGATTAGAATTGCCCCCACCCTCCTTGCCTTTCGTAAGCTACTTAAAACCCACCTCTGCCGCCAGGCATGGGGGAATTAAGATTTCTTCTCCCCCTAGGCCGTTACAATGGTATGCATGGTATGTTTGTATGTGTGTTTAGTTTTCTATATTAAGGGGTTTTAATTTGCTTTTAGTATTGGATTATTATTGTATATTGTCTTTGATTGCTGTTAGCCGCCCCGAGTTTTTGGAGAGGGGCGGTATATAAATCCAATAAAACTTGAAACTTGAAACTTAAGCTACTCAAGACCCACCTATATCGCCAGGCATGGGGGAACTGAGACACCTTCCCCAGGCTTTTATACTTTATGTTTGGTATGTATGTATTGTTTGGTTTTAAATGATAGAGTTTTATATATCTTTTTCTCTTTTAATATTAGATTTGTTCCACTGTAACATTGTTTTTATTATTGTTGTGAGCTGCCCTGAGTCTTTGGAGAGGGGCGGCATACAAATCTAATAAATTATTATTATTATTATTATTATTATTATTATTATTATTATTATTTATTAACTGCAGTAGCACATTGATTTTCTCCTCTAAGTGAACACATTGGTATAAGTAAGCTTCCTGTATGGCAACGTTCTTTAAAACCCCTCAAGGAAGTGATGTATAAAGTTATAAAAAGGACAAGAGAACTATACAATTGAACAGACTATTTTGGACAGGATAGTAACTCTTCTAATTATGATGTTTATTGGGGTGGCCTTCAAAAATGTTAGTGAGCGATTCTCTGCCTAGTTGCTGTTTGGGCATGGCCATGGTGAGTCTGGCCTAGTCAGCCTCTTACACCATGGCAAGGGGGTGTTTTTGCCCTCCCAAGGCTCTGGAGGTCCTCTGGAGGCCAGAAACTTCTGGTAGCCCAGTTTTCACTCTCCCTGAGCCTCAGCACATGCCGTGCATTTACCTGCATCTGAAATGGACCATGTGGGGATTCCTGGGAGGAGAGGAGAGAACAGGGAGGGGTCAGCCAGGAGTGGGATTTGGGGGTTCTCTGAACTGCACAGAATCTTAGCCAGTCATTCTCCCAAACCCCTGTAAACTCTGAGCAGCTCATTCCTGATGCTTACCAGCAAGATAAGTAAATGTGTTCAAAAATGTTCTCTTTTTAAGTGATGGTCCAGATGCTTTCCCAAAAGGTGCTTTTTCAAGCACCTGGTCCTCAGGGTGCAAAATAACACAGGACACAAACAAACCTCTGAATGGTCTCAACAACTCTCTAAAAAAAATACAAATGACCAGCTGTCTCCAAATAATATAAATCCTTCCATTTCCCACCATCCTGTCCGAGCTGAAGAAGCTTCTTGGATGAGAAGTGAAACACCTTTAAAGAAAAATAAGAAAATCCAGTTAACTCTTGAAAAAGCATCTTTGGGGCAACCTTGGCCCAGATGACTGAGAATCTCCATAGGCATCCAGATGCTCTATAAGCTTACAAAATATCAACAGAGGGTGATTTCAAAGTAGATTAACAGGAACAGAGACCAAATATCCTAGCATTTCACATTTAACTGCTCACTCATATAAACCTATCATGTAATAAGTATAGCTATCTGGATTCAAAGGACAACATGTCATTCAGTGTGCACAAAAACACACGACATGTTGATAACACTTTGCATACCATTCATCATTTACAACATTGTGGAGAGCTTCCTACCTAGAAGCTTTCAACCTTTTCTTCCCAATGGTACATAATATTCATATGTGGCACCTCTATTCATTTTTCTTTAGTATTCTTGTACTTATAATACATATTGCAACTATGAGCTAGATTACTGGGTAAAGTTGAAACTTTAACGACCTCAATATAAGCCTAAGACTTTCCTTTGAGAAGACACCTGGTTACAATTTACAAACTCAATAAAAGAGGTTGTAAATAATTCAGAAGCCTTCAACATTCCTTAATTATTATATAGGCTTGAGCTACTGGTATGTTTCTCATTTTAAACGAATGTGAAAACAGTCAAACAAGCAGATTCATCAGGATTTAAATTCTCTTTTATCATCGAGTGGTGTATTTAGGCTTGATGAAATTTACACAGCCTTTTGATGATAGGTGAAGTATTGGGCAAACACAATCTCAATTGTTCAATCATTTATAATCTATCCTCTTTTATGTTCCTGCAGTATAGAAAATCCCAGCTGATAAGATGCTGAAAGCTGAGACCTTTTTGGCAGTTTGGGGGCATTCATTTTTCACTTACTTCCGGAATATATCAAGAGTCACTTTCACATGCTTTAATTTCAAACTGCAATTGTTACAAATCTCCATGGATTCTTCCTGTTCTTTTTGTAAAATAATCTTGAATGCAATTGGTAATATTTTTTTAAATCAAATCCTGAAGACATGCTTAAAAAGAATACTAATTAAAAATTGGTATCACAGCATCAATATGATAAATAAACATCATTATGGTAAATAAAAATTGGTAATACTGATTAAAAATTGGTATCACAACATCATTATGACTAGTTGCAATAACATTTGGACCATATAGGTTTCCTTTCATTTCAGAATCCAAAATTTATTTATTTATTTGTTTGTTTTGTCAAGTACATATTGGTGGTATACAAAGATATAATAATATTCATATATATGATACTATTAAAAAAAGAAATATTAGGACAGGGGACAGAAGGCACGCTAGTGCACTTATGCACACCCCTTACTGACCTCTTAGGAATCAGGAGAGGTCAACAGTGGATAATATAAGAGTAAATTTTAACTTTTAACCTTTCTTTCACAGCATTATTTTTATTTATATAAAAAACATTTTAGCTTTTCCTTGCATGTTGTAGTTTCTCTTGTTTAAATATTCAAAGAATAAATAAGAAAAATTTACTGACTCATATAATTTTTATTGTTCCAGAAAAAATGAAGTCCATATAATCTTGACAATACGTTACCTCTTGACCACTGTGTAAAGAAGGAGATCCAGGTGATTTATTCCAATTATTTGTGAGAATTTAACCATGTAGGTGAATTACTTTTGAAATAGTTAATCAGGTCCATATTTTTGTGGCAGTTTCAAAGTAATGCTGACTGTTACTGCAAATCAATGCAGGCAGGAATGTTTACTTTTTCCCTAAAAGCACAAATTATTTTACTGGCCAAATCATTAAAGAAGGAATTTATGTATTCCTACATAAATTCCTACACAGAACTTTTAGGGCAAGGCAACAATTTCTGAGTAGTAAGACAAATATTTTTTGCTGCTGTTGTTTCCCACGGTTCTTTATAACATAACAATTTTAAAATAAGGACCCAAAGACCATGTATTTTCTCTTCTTTATGACAAACATTGACTATTACAGTGATCATACATTATTACAAAAAATGTATGATTTTGAGATTAGATTACAGCACATACTTACACTACCCTTAGAGAACTTCTCCAATGAGCAGTATAAGCTCATTGACCAATCAATTTGAATCCTTTTAGTTCTTATCCAGGGGTGGAGTTTCCCTGACCAAGACTACATGAAGCAGTTTCCTTCACGCAGCTTTCAAACATTGTAATATGTTTGGTTGAAAATTAACTTGTCTTCTAACTTACCTTACTTGGCAATACATTAACCCCTTGACTCCTGATCTCTACCCTAACACAAGCTACCCTGTCCTTATTTATGCAAAAATGAATTCAGAAAAAAAAAATCCAATTTTTGCTGTAATGTTGATTTTATATATACAGAAGATACAAACTGGTTGTAAGAGTTAACATTTGAAGGGCTAATTTTGGGTCACTGCTGCATATGAACATACTGAAAATAATAATAATTGAAATATTCTATTATTATTACTATTACTATTACTATTACTATTACTATTACTATTACTATTACTATTACTATTGCTATTGCTATTGCTATTGCTATTGCTATTGCTATTACTATTATTATTATTATCATTATTATTATTATGTCAGTACAACACAGCAAACGAGATCACTATGCTGGATTTCATATTGCATCACCAGTCAGGTGCTTCCCATGCATCTAGGACTGCGTGATGTAGCGGCGAATTATGTTTGCCGATCCCAGTAAAGCGGCCTTTTGCAATTGACAGATGGAGATTTTGTCAATTCCAATGGTTTTCAAATGTCCGCTGAGATCCTTTGGCACTGCGCCCAGCGTGCCAAGTACCACTGGGACCACTTTCACTGGCTTATGCCAGAGTCATTGCAGCTCGATTTTTAGATCTTCATATTTCACTAATTTCTCTAGCTGCTTGTCCTCAATTCTGCTATCTCCTGGGATTGCGATGTCGATGATCCATACTTTCTTTTTCTCCACGATCACAATGTCTGGTGTGTTATGCTTCAGAATTCGGTCAGTCTGAAGTCGGAAGTCCCACAGTAGTTTTGCTTGCTCATTTTCAACCACTTTTTCGGGCTTATGATCCCACCAGTTCTTTGCCACTGGTAAATGGTAGTTCCGGCACAAGTTCCAGTGGATCATCTGTGCCACAGCATCATGTCTATGCTTGTAGTCAGTCTGTGTGATCTTTTTGCAGCAGCTGAGTATGTGATCGATTGTTTCATCTGTTTCTTTACAGAGTCCTCACTTTGGATCGTCTGTTGATTTTTCAATTCTGGCTTTGACAGCATTTGTTCTAATGGCCTGTTCTTGTGCCGCCAGTATTAGTCCTTCATTATTATTATTATTATTATTATTATTATTATTATTATTATTATTATTATTATTATTTAGATTTGTATGCTGCCCTTCTCCAGAGACTCAGGTACTGGTACTGCTAATCTCTTTGTGTGTGTGTGTGTGTGTGTGTGAACTCATTTTGTTCTTGTTGTTGTTTTTAATGCACAATACAAAACTGAAATCAAAAACAGATATAAACACATTTGAAGAAAAGGAAAAAAAAGAAGAAAGAAAAATACAAAAAAAGAAAAACTAGAAATTTAGAATAACGAAAGTAAAATAAAGTAACAATTGGAGAGATATTTTGCTCTCTATGCTAATCTAAGTGCTTCCCAAGAATAGGTAAAACATACTTTAGAGTCTTGAAAAATTGAGTTTTCACAGAAACTTATGTAGCTCACAACTGGTTCGTCAAAGAAAGTCTAGGAATGTCAAAAAAGAAAAGCTTTAAACATAATAAAACCTCAGATCTAATAGACTTTTATTATTCAATATTTGATGTTAGATGCAAATTTCACTTGTTTCTTCCGCCTTTTAAATATGTGACTATGTTTTGATTTAGATATTTCTTAACTAGAGTTTTATTGAGATTTAGTGTTTGCATGGAGTCCCCATTGCAAACTGTGCATCTCCACCTTACCTTTATTGGGTATTGCTGAGTGGCTATTTTCCATAATAGCTGCATCCAAAAGTTTTATTTTGGTTTCCTTAGACTATCTGGAGAGAAATTTCTCGCCTATAGCTGATATGCTGCATGAATTTAGGTCTGGTTTCAGGTCTGCAAAATTCTAAACCAGACTGGCAAGTTTACACATTTTATTGCTTGTTTGGCTCAGTGTTATCTTGTTAATGTAGTGTTCAGCATAGTCCATGCTGCCCACTTCCCTTCTGTTTGGTCCAACATCTGAGCCAATATTGTGCACTCATGGGGTGAACTTGGCAGTAGAGAACCCCAGATGCTGAGTTCTAGCATGTCATTTTCCAAGAGCAGCATCTGGGTGTCTGGTTGGCCTTTTATCAGGCTTATGCTGACTGTCATGGTGGCTATACAAAGCCTCAATATTTGGCATAGCTTCAGCTTGCTGGAATATTTTGTTCTTCTGAATATCAACTTCTCTTATTCATGTTTAATCAATTTACATTTTCCAGGTTTGCATATGACAGTGAAGTACCACAAAGCCTTTTTCACATAACTCATTTTTAAAAAAATGAGTTATGTGAAAGGCAATATGCTAATATTGCCTTCCAGGACATGGATGTCAATAGCTGATAGTAACAACAACAACAACAACAACAACAACAACAACAACAAAGTAGATACCTGAAGAATAAAAAATAAGCAATAATTATTTCTCCCTCCTCCCAAAATTGTTGAAAACTTACAGCAACTCAAGTACTTCCAAACAGTAGGAATTCCCATAGTGGGAATTACGTTTTAGCATCTGGAGTGAATAAACCTTCAATGGCTCGAAGTAACTCATATTTTAGAAAAGCAGAGGAATAGACATGATAGTGGTATGAAATGTAATGTTTATATCACACAAGAGGACAGAGCCAAAATCTCCTCCCTTTGGGCTTGGAGATTTGCATATGTCTATATATCCTCAATAATGCTCAGCATGCTTTTTAAGGAATATGCTATAGTTTTTGTACAGTAGGTTTCCTGTCCAGAGTGATAAAAATTATCCTGCTGATTATGAGCATTTGTGCCTTGGGAGGTACACAAACAGAGTTAAGGAGTGAATTCTTAGGTTACCTCCCTGCTTGTAGGCCCTGAAAGCAGTTTTTATCAAAAATTTAGCACAGTCCTAGATTTCTACTTCTTCTGCTTGAGGATTACTTATGTAGAAGTGCTCAACTATGGGAATAAGGTAGTTCCTTCTTTGAAAATTTTTTATGGCATTCTCTATAATTTTAAAGTTAGGGGTTTGGAATGGAAGAGAGAAATGGAATCACTGACTGACAGGTCAGACTTCAATCTGAGTGACCTTTACAGCCATTCTATCACTAGTTGCTACAGTACATCATTTTTGGAAGGTTGGTGGTAGTTAATTCATTTTATGCTTTCCATTTCCATTTTTTTGCAATCTTAACTAATGGTCTGTCTAAAAGACTACATTTTCTTTTATGAAAAATATGTATGAATTCATATTTTCTACTTGTCCATTTGTTTGGCACAAAATGTCCTCAACTTATCTTCTTGACATTTTCCAGGGATACTTCTCATTATAGGATCTTTTTATTGCAAATTTTATTACATTCTGCCTCAAAAAAATATTGACATTTACACAAGCAGTTTTTGAAGTTATACGGTATGAAAGCAATAGGACTGGACTTTATGAACTTTAACTTGTTTCTTTCATGTAAAATGTTCCTAATTTTTAAAAAGTCGTATCCCTATCCAACAATGAAACTTTAAACTATGACAACAACACAATAGCCATAAATACACATTAAAAGGGGGGGAGGGATTTCTAGAATAATTTTCCAAAATTTGTATGAGCAGGTAAAGGTAAAAGTTCATATCATGTCCAGCTACAGGGCACAGTGCTCATGTCTGTTTCTTGACTGAGAAGTCAGAAGTATCTAAAGATATTTTCTGTGCTTAGGTGGCCAGCATGGCAATATGTCAAAGGTGCATAGAATGCTGTTTCCTTCCTACTAAGTGGTACCTATTAATTAAGCATTTTGCATGCTTTTGAACTGGTCATCCTATTGTGTGGCACTCTCAAACCTAGGCTGTCAGCTTTCCAGTTATCAAGCCCAGCTTCTTTAACCACTGAGCCATTCTGCCTCTTTTTCCAAAGAAAGAGGCATAAGGCAAATCTGGCTATATTCAGAAACAAAATAGCATTAAAATTATGTCATTTTTAGATGCTTGTACTGAGATATTTGGGCTTTACTCCTTGAACTTCAAATTCACACTCTATCCATGAAATCACAATCCGAATTATATTTCAAATTCGTTATTAATTGTTGGTTAAAAACAGCACTATTATACATATTTCTGTTGGCCTTGTGCATTTGAAATCATATCACTATTTTAACTGAAATGCGTGAGAAAATCTTAAATGCAGATTTAACTTATGGTATTTCCGACTCAATTTACGTGGACACACTTAAACAGCAGCAGAGGGAATCAAAGTGTATAGTTTTAAAAATCTATGTGTTTTTAAGTATTAAGGTAAATTATTCATGCATCAAATTGGAAACTAGAAACCTTTTACCGTTCAGCTCCCTTTTTATACCGATACAGTATTACAAAAAAAGCTACATGCAAGTCTTTGAGCTTAATAACTTAATAGCTTAACAGAAGATGAGAGACTTGAGCACAAACTCATATTCTGCTGACAACATCTTTATACACACAACAACTAGAAGAACCATTGTGTGCTTTGTCTGAAGAGAGTTCTAAGCACATATTTCAAGGCATTTATAGCCATGGATATTAGTTGGTGTAGCAAGGCAGAACAGGTGACCCATAATTCTCAACATCTTCATGCACATTGGTTGTCTGATGCAAAATGATATAAGTATATAATTAGATTCATCTGCATGATGACATTATAATGCATGCAACATTATTTCAATGTTCTTGTGGTGCTTACTAGAGACCTCTGTTTATACCTCTAACCATGACTAGGAAATTTGCTAGAGCTGACAATCCTTTTAACTGATGCCCATGCAGAGGCAAATGAAGCTAAAGTTAACAGGGAAAACATGCTATCAGTAAAGTAAGATTTAGTCATCCAAATAAAATAAAATGAATATTTGGAAACTGAAAGTATGAATAGAATAGAATAGAATAGAATAGAATAGAATTTTATTGGCAAAGTGTGGACACAAAAGGAACTTATCTTGGTGCATATGTTCTCACTGTACATAAAAGAAAAGATAGGTTTGTCAAGAATCATAAGGTACAACATTTAATGATAGTCCGAGTACAAATAAGCAATCAAATCATATTAGAAACCAGTCAATATAAATTATAAGGATACAAGCAACAAAGTTACAGTCATGCAGTCATTTGTAGGAGGAGATGGGAACGAGAAGATTAATAGTAGCACATTATTTGTTTTTTAAAACTAACATTGAAATGAACAATCTATTTCAGATTTACACTAGCTAATATTTGAAATGGAAACCATGTCAATATGTTGGGTGCTTTGCAGAAAAGTTGCCTCTTTGTGAGGTGATGTTTGATACATATTTTAGGCAGAAGTTGACAGTCCTGTTCATTAATTTTATCACTAACATAAACTTTTAATATGCATATGATCAGTATATGGGACTTCCAGGGCAGTTTAAAATGTCTGTAACCTGTAATTACTGTCCTTGTACTTGATTATAATAATCTGATTGCAATTATTCAGTGATTTTAATATAAGCCCCAAGCTACCTAACAATAATTCAAGTGCAGTGATTGGGAACATGTTTCTGTTTGGCTGAGAATTTATGTTTTAATCCAGATTGATTCAAGAAACTTCCCATAGTTTTCTTCGTGTAATTAAGGCTCACTTATATAGCAGTATAGAATAGCAAAACTGATTTAATTTAATGTAAAAATTCTATGGAAGTTAAAATAGATCATGAATATGAATTTCCAAGATCTTAATAATAAAGATAGTAAAGGATTGGTTTATCTTTGAATTATATGTAGACTTTCACCCAGGTTTGCCTGGTTTACCAGTTGCGGCCCTATTTGGACCATGAGGCTCTACACAAAGTTACTCAGGCACTCATTGTCAGGCTGAATATTGCCAGCCTCAGACACATTTAGTAATTAAAGAGTTAATATGTGTGCCTTTATTAATCTCCTCCTATTTTTGATGTAATATCCTGCCTTGTCATATCCGTCTTCTTGCTCCGTTGTTTTTTTCCCTCTGCCTTAAGACTCCATGATGTGAGGTATTTGTTCTTTTGTCTACTCAGACAATGTTTATTTTTACTTTCATAATAAAATAAATCTTGTTTTGAATAAATGATTAGAGCTCTTAAATTCATCGCCTCCACAATAAAGTTCAAACGGACTTTTACAATCATGACACTCATCAGCTCCCGTCTTGATTATTGCAACACGCTCTATATGGGGATACCCTTGAAAAGTGTTCAGGACTGCAAATAATCCAGAATGCATCCGCAATAGCTGTCATAGGTATACCTCGGTATGCCCTATAACACCTGTGCTCCGTGAGCTGCACTGGCTTCCTATTAGTCTCTGGGCACAATTCAAGGTGTTGGTTATTACCTATAAACCCCTACATGGCTCAGGGCCAGACTATTTACAGGACCGCCTCTTGCCACATACTCCCAGGGACCAATAAGAATACAGAGTTGGTCTCCTCCAGGTCCCGTCGACAAAGCAATGCAGGTTAGTGAGACCATGAGGGAGGGCCATCTCTGTGGCCGTCTCAGTTCTATGGAACCAACTATGCCCCAATGTCCATACTGCTTTACCGGCAGGCCGGGGTGGGGGTGGGGACATAAACTGACAGGGCCACACTGTATGAAGGGTATATATGAATGCGATTATGACTGCTTTATATTAATTGGGTTTCTTTTAATATGGGGTTTTATATCGTTTAGATTATATTCGATTTCTTTTTTTATTGCTCTGTATCTATTTGTATTTATATTTACATTATTATTGTAAGCTGCCCTGAGTCCTTCAGGATTGGGTGACATAGAAGTTGAATAAATAAATAAATTATACAGAGTTCTTTGATGCAAAGAACTACTTAATGAAATGAGATATATTTTTTGTGGGCATTGAATGTAGTAATAATGAATGCTGTTAAGATATAGACACACAGATAGAACAGGTTTTTTTGTCTTGGTTTACTTATTATCTTGAACTCTGATTCAAACAATACATTCAGATCTCAACAAATCTCAGTTTAAAATCTGAGATTAGTTTGATTTTTTTTAAATGATCAAATTGATTGATCAGTCATCTCCAAATGTATTTGTCTATATCATCTATATCTATATGTTCTATATCTATCTTCCACATTCTCTATTTCCTTCATTTTTCATTCTATGTGTATCATTACTGAAATGCTGCTACCTACTTCTGTCTCTCAAGGAAATCAACTCTTTTTAAACTTTGTCATCTGTCCTATAAATCCAAGGATCCTTTAGCTTCCAGATGTTTCCAAGTATTCTTAAGCAGCTAGCTTGACAGAATTATTTATTTATTTATTTATTTATTTATTTATTTATTTATTTATTTATTTATTTATTTATTTATCAGATTTGTATGCTGCCCCTCTATGCAGACTCAGGGCAGCTAACAACAATAAAAAGACAATGTAAACAAATCTAATATTAAAAATAATCTAAAAAAACCCAATTTAAAGAACCAATCATACATATATACATACCATGTATAAATTCTATAAGCCTAGGGGAAAGGGAAAATTTCAATTCCCCCATGCCTGACGACAGAGGTGGGTTTTGCGGAGCTTACGAAAGGCAAGGAGGGTGGGGGCAACTCTGATATCTGGGGGGAGTTGGTTCCAGAGGGTCAGGGCCGCCACAGAGAAGGCTCTTCCCCTGGGTCCCGCCAGATGACATTGTTTAGTCGACGGGACCTGGAGAAGGCCAACTCTGTGGGACCTAACCAGTCGCTGGGATTCATGCGGCAGAAGGCGGTCCTGTAGATATTCTGGTCCGATGCCATGAAGGGATTTATAGGTCATAACCAAAACTTTGAATTGTGACCGGAAACCGATCGGCAACCAATGCAGACTGCGGAGTGTTGCAGTAACATGGGGAAATTTAGGAAAGCCCATGATAGCTCTCGCAGCTGCATTCTGCATGATCTGAAGTTTCCAAACTCTTTTCAAAGGTAGCCCCATGTAGAGAGCGTTACAGTAGTCGAGCCTCGAGGTGACGAGGGCATGAGTGACTGTGGGCAGTGAGTCCCGGTCCAGGTAGGGTCGCAACTGGTGCACCAGGTGAACCTGGGCAAACGGCCCCCTCGCCACAGCCGAAAGATGTTTCTCTAATGTGAGCTGTGGATTGAGGAGGACGCCCAAGTTGCAGACCCTCTCTGAGGGGGTCAATAGTTCCCCCCCAGGGTTATGGATGGACAGATGGAATTGTCCTTGGGAGGCAGAACCCACAGCCACTCCATCTTATCCGAGTTGAGTTTGAGTCTGTTGACACCCATCCAGACCCCAACAGCCTCCAGACACCAGCACATCACTTTTTTAGTCCACTTCTGCTTGACTACCCAGTTGATTTCAGGCCTAACTAACCAGCTAAACAGCCCACCCAATATCCAATTTATTTCTCATAAAACACTGGTTATTAATAGTACTGGAAAACTATGTTTCCCAAATTTTTGTAATAGGTTTATTTTTTATTTTGTATCGCACTATGTTTATTAGTCAGAAATTTTGATTAGGATAGTGTATACTTCAATCATCTTTGGAAGAGTACTTCTGACAAAAAAGCATTGATATCATTTTGTAGATTTCTAAATAATAATAATAATAATAATAATAATAATAATAATTATTATTATTATTATTATTATCATCATCATCATCATCATCATCATCATTATTATTATTATTATTATTATTATTATTATTATTATTATTAATTCGATTTGTATGCCGCCCCTCTCCGCAGACTCAGGGCAGCTACTGGAAAAATGAAGCCAATGGATTTAATGAGTCATATTAAAATTATTAGAGATTTGTTTTGAAGCTGTGTTACATTTCATTGCTGTACATTCTAAGAAAACCTTTTCCAAATCACATCTATAATGCAGGATACTATAAGTAGTGAATCTTACAAGCAGGGATACATTTCTAGAATAAAAAGACAACAGAGAGTGGGCTTCAGCAGGCAAGAAACAGATCATAATTGATACAACAACATTTATTGACTGAAAACTGCTACTGAGTAACTGCAGGCAAATACCTGTAATTTATATTCTCTGCTCACAAGGCCTTAACCAATCATGATACTTGAAAAAACCCACCCAAATAGGAATGTTCCAATACTTTCCTATTTACTTCTACTGATACATATCCATTTAAATTTGAGAACAGAAAATTGGTTTAAAATGCATATTTAAGACCCAACTTCTCTTAAGAGATATTAAGGCAAGGTAGACTAAAGTCTCTAATAATTTCTAAGCTCTAATACACTATGCTATCTAGTGGTATAAAGGGAAGCATTTTAAAAAGACAAGTGTTCTTCCCCAGGTAATTACTCTAAAAAAAGAAAGAACAAAATCACTTCAAAATCTTGTGCTGCTGAGGTTTCTTGGTTTTTTTTTTAGCATTTTCCAATTTAAAAAAAAATCTTTTATGAAGCTTCAAAACCATTTGCTATTCCTGCCTCAGTTTCATACTCTCTCTTAGTAACTAACCAAAGAGCTAAAATTTTTATTTTATTAAAGTGGCATTTAAAAAGTGCACTTAGGCTTATTCTAAAATAAAATACTATCCAGTGTAAATTATACTGTATGGTATTATGTTTTCTCTGTATTCTGCTTATGTCAGAACAATGTGACTCAAATAAACTTTAGTCTCTTTATCTTAAAACAAATTAGATACACCTTCAAATAACATTGAGAATAATCTAATATTAAGATATTTTAACAATATAAAGTCCATGTTGAAGTAATTCAAATCAGCAGTTTGCCTTTCTAATTTTTTTACATTTGAATAGATAATGTGATGAAGCACCAGTTTACCACCAGCGATGATACTAACTTTTGTATATTTTTCCTAATTTAATCTATTCCATGTCATCAGCAAACCACATTATGCAAGAATTAACTGGATCAGTGGATCAGTGTCTAAAAAGCTTTGATTGACCAAAGTGACAAGTGCAGTAGAGAACAATATCAATAGATTCATTTGGTGAGGACTACAACATACCCAAGATTGTAACATGAGTGTAAGAAATGTAAATAGGAATTGAATCAACAAATTAAAATACAATATAGAAAATCCATAAAAGAATAATGTGGATATGGGGAATTGCCTGAAAAGATCTCAAGTAACTTCTTACAAAAAGAAAAAAAGAAAATTCAGTATCTTGCAGCTACAAGTTTTTAATTCATTAACTCAAAATCATATCTCCTTTTTTGAGAAGAATCTGCTTAATCTAGAAATTCAGCTAAACAGACTCTCCACAGATCTTGGCTTAAGAGAGAGAGAGAGAGAGAGAGAGAGGAGGGGAGGGAGGGAGGAAGGAGGGAGGGAGGAAGAGGGAGAGAGAAGGAGAGAACGTAATTCCTAGAATTTTCAACTTTTGGTGAAGTAGATGTATATAAATACAAATGAACATATATCTGTTATTACAACAAAGCATTTATTTAAGTACTAAATATTCCATACTCAGCAGCACTTTAGAAACATGTTTTACCAGAGCCATGATTTATCATAAAAGTTGACAGTGGTCAGCAATTTTCTTATTTTGATCTTACTTTGCACTATAGAATATTATGCTTTGCTTTCAAGGTGTTATTGGCTAAAATGTAAAGCAAAATGAAAGTTATAGTAATTATTATAGATGGCAGTAACACAGAAAATAAAGCATAGAAGAACATTAGTTTCAAAAGCAATGCTAAATTGCTTAAATTAAGATTAAATTACAGTTAATTGAGATTAAAATTGAGTGAAATGTGATACTTATGCTTCTTACAAGAAAGGCGTTTCTTTTTCATTCTGGAGTTTAAAATGTCTACTCAAACCAGAAATCACAGTGTCTGTCTATAATCTACAATGGCTTATTATCAATATTGTTTAATTAAGCGATTTATCTGGATGTCCAAGATAATTTGCTGGACAGGATCAGAAGTATTTTTCACTATCCTTTATTTTCATTCTATTATTATAAAGTTTGGCAAAGGATGTCTCTAAATATTCCAACACTAAAAGATAATATATAATTTATAAACAGAAAACCTATAATAGCTGTTGCTATGTAGCAAACTAGATGTTCAAATGTATAGGGAATGTATGAAATAAGTAATTGAAATATGTAATACATAGTGTAGTAGTATTTTGACATGTAAACGTTATATTTGTATAGAGTGACTTAAGTAAAAAAACCTTTACTTTAAATAATTGAATGTTTTTGAAAAAGTAATTAGTAGGTTGAACTACCAATGGGAAACATAATGCTCAAAATTAGGTCACATAGTGTGCCATAAAGTTATCTTTTCTCGACTGAAATTGTTTGATAGATTAATTTTATTTTTTAACAGTTATAATTTTAATAGATGTGTACATGAGCTTCATCGGTTGCCAATTGGTCTCTGGATGCAATTTAAAGTATTGGATTTGACCTATAAAGCCCTACATGGCTTAGGACCAGGTTACTTACAGGACTGTCTTCTGTCTCACCTAGCCCAGTGGACAATCAGGTGCCACCGGGTTGGCTTTCTCCAGGTCGCCTCAGCTAAGCAATGCCAGCTGGTGGGGCCCCTGTCCGTGAACTCCCAGCAAATATAGAAAACATAGCAATACTTAAATATTTTTTGTGAATAAAAGATTTTGTGAATAAGAGATGCATGCTTTAGTATTTTTCTTTATTTCTTTCTTTCCTTCCTTCTTTCCTTTCTTGAATTATTTTTTCATGATATTAAAAATGAAAAAGGAATAATATTTAATATATAATTTTTGTACTCCTTTTCAGCCTCTACTAATCTTTTTTTTCAATTTACTCTTCAGTGTGTTTGTTTTTTTACATTAGTATTATAAGTGAAATTCTGAAAACCAACTGAACGTAAAAAAAAATTCCCTCTCTTATTATGGGGAAAATTATTAGTTATTTTGTATCTTGCTTTCTGTAAACCTTGTAATGACACATTGAAGTACTTACCTGCAGGATTCATTAAACATATCTAAAATGCAGTTCTGATGTCCATGCTAATATTAATAAAAAAGGATTTTGGGTTGTACAAAATTGTAACCCAGTGATAACAAGAAATGGGTGATTACATTTGTAATACTATACCATTGTTCCTTGGCAAAATAAGTGGATCTAATACATAAGATGACACTGAGCAGACAGTCAGAAGTGCATACACTTATAGCATTTTCAGCAGTTAAAAATATAAAATATTAAGGAATGTCATTTACCTGCTTGTCAAATGAAAGACTTTTTCTGTGGGAGAAAAAAATGAGATGCAAGGTGGGAAATCGCCTTGATGGTTCATTTCAGTTTAAATTACTGACAGGGCAAAGGTTTGAACTCAGCTTCAAAATATTTGTCAAGCCTGATGCTTTCTCCTGTAATGAGCCCAGAAGTGTGATCCTGTAAGAAGGTCTTATCCAAGCAGTAGTTCCACATCAAGAATCAGTAATTAAGACTTGAAAAGTATTATGAAGGTTTATTCATTTATTAACGTAGATTGCGTGATGTGGGAAAAGATTTTTCAATTCCTTTTTTTGAGCTCTAATGAGCACATTTCAAGAGATTACTACCACCTCCTTAATTTAACCAACTTCTCAGCCACTGCTCCAAAGGAATCACATGAGTACTTGACCTCTGTAAGATTTTAAGAAGAAAAACAAACTTCATAAAACTTAATCACATTAGTTAAATCTGGAAGGATGTTTTAAATGCTCCTCCTAAGCCACCAATTTCTATTACCTGAAACCCATCAACATAATCCTTGCTTAGGAAGAAAGGAATAAATCAAATTGAAAAGATTTGTAATTGAATTATCCACAGTCTCAGGGCAATTAGAACCATTTTTATTGGACACCTAGCTATAACCTTGACTGTTTTAATTAGTTCATCAAGTCAGATAATAAGAGAATGCAGGGACATTTTTGCAGAGTAGTAAATTGAAATGAGTTAATATTGTTGATACTGTGTGATCCACAGGAAAAAAATGGAAGTAATGGGCATAGAGATAATGTAGAAAATGATAATACCAAAATTCATGGAATTTTTGTTGTCAGGGAAAAGTTTTCTACTTTAACCTTCTTGATTTACTAATTTTGTAATTGTAATAAAAAATCATTTTAAATGGAGAAGCTAGCAACCCACTCAAGCTAGTTATCTCAATCAGAGTTAGTCTAAAGAGTTAATTATCAGAAATCATGATATTTTATCTTGACCTACAGCATAACTGCAAAGGGTATTTCAGTTGAACAATTACGTATATTAAAATTGTTCATGTGATATGCATGTAGCATTGTGATTTATGACTAAAACTTTCAGTTCTTTCCACCCATTCCGTGGCAGATACACCGACCTCACAAGAGATAAATAAAAAACCTGCTACTAGAAAGAAATAGAAAGGGAGAAAATATAAAATCACATTTTAACTTTAAAATCTTAGCATTGTAAATAGAGCTGCCTTGTTTATAACATTAAGTAGCCAGCTGTTTGGTTAAAGCAAATATCACAGAATGGCACAGATCTGTTACAATTTCTCTAGGCTCTCAGTTTTACAAACTGCAGAGAATTTCTTATTAAAGAATTATTATTTTATGAACTTTTGGGTATCCTGTTGTATAAGGAGAGGGGCGGCATTCATATCCAATTAAATAAATAAATAAATAAATGAATGAATGAATGAATGAATGAATAAATAAATAATGTGATGTAGGCATAAAAGCAGAAGTAGAGGCACTCATTGAGCTTATAAAGAATCTGAACATATAAAGACCTGCTATTGTCTAAAAACATTTATGTATTTCTTGAAAATTACTTGAATTCCAAAGAAAAATCCTCGAATGCTTTTTTCCTGGCAACTGGGGACAATTCCAGCCATTTATCAGAAATATTGGAGAGTTGGTCCCCTCCAATTCTTGCATCCAAGTATCTAGACTTTCCTTATCTCTGATTTTCTAAAGGACAATATTTTGTCCTGGCCAAGAAAATGTATGGGGTGGGGGGGAGAAGAGAACTGGGGCATCTGCCTTGATTTATGTATATGACTGAAGTCAGGCTTTCCCTGGTGTTAATTCTGTTTGAAATTTGCTTTTTTTTGCATTTTGGGGAAAAAGTTGGCTGGCTTAACAGAGTGAGAGTTATTTAAAACATAACAGAAAAAGGCTCAGAACAAGTTAATAGAACAACCCTTGAATAAACTGGGAATGATAGATATTTCCTAAATTGGTAATCTACATCAAATGCTGTTTCTTGATATATACTTAGGCATATACGGTAATTAACATTCAAAAATCTAGAAAATGTAAATTGCATATTAAAGGCAGCTTTGATTGGATTAAGAACTATTTTAAGATAGAAACTTGACAATTTCTAAGTGTAAGCAACAGATAACGCAAACAAATAGGTCAAGATGAGAATGTTGTTGTTATCTCCTAAGGTTGGTCTACATTAATTACAGCCACTTCCTACAAGAAATAATAGTCTGTTTGACATAAGTAATAATTATTACTCTATAATTGGAGCCTTTATTGTATTAAGTAAAAATGCTAAGGTACAGTGATTCTTTTTTGAAGAATACCCAATGATTCTAAATGGAGACAGCAATGGCAGCACCGACAGGAAAATATACTTTTCAATTGAAAAAATTGAAAGGACATTTAACATGAAATACAATTATCTGTTGCATTATAGCATCATGATTCCATATATCCCAGCACCTTCATTTTTATGTATACATAACAATTTTTTTCCTAGGCATTGTCATCCATTCATACCAATTGCTGTTACATTTTGCAAAGCATCTTGAAGTAAGAAAAAAATCAATTAGTTGTTTTAAGAACATTGAAACCAGAGCTCACCTTTTATGGCCTGTAGTTGACCATTGCAGGAAAGCAGCAAAAGGACAGCAATTTACAAAAATTGAGGCAAGTACTTTCTTTAGTCAAAGCAACATTAATATGTCACTTACATTTATTTATTTCCCTTTACTAACAAGCTAATATACTTTCAGCCAAAATGTACTGAAACTTTACCTTCATTTGAGGTGACATCTTACCTATGGGAAAGGCTCTGAGAAACAACATCATTTTTAACACTATTGGAAAAAAGAGACACATTGCTGATAGAGATGCTGCTGTTTCCAGTTAATAATTCCCTTCTAACTTGCCAGCCCTTTTAAATGTCACTGGTTTTTTCATTAGGGGTTAGATGTTAATATTATGGGGCTTGATAAGGCTACAATTAGGAAAGAAAAACATATAAGAATTTGGAACTAAGCTGACTACAGTGTTATTAGGCTGTATTGTTGGAGAAGTACTAGGAAAAAAAATATTATATGCCCACTGACATTCAGATTTTTAGTGAGAAAATACAAAAATACAAAATCAAATGGTGCACACCTCCCTCTCCTCATGCTTTCTTAAGATAAACTTTGTTCTAAAATTCCATTTTATATGTATATGACAAACAAACAAAGAACAACAACAACAAAACCAGCAGGAAAAGCCTTTACCTTAGAACCTTTACCTTTGCATATTTACCTTAGAACAGATATATTGTGTTATTTACAATTTATTATATCAAATTTACAGAAATAATTTCAAATGTCAAAAGCATAAATAACACAGGGGATTTTTTGTGCACAATTTTATCCTGAAATTAGCGCCGGGGGACTTACCCACCGGCAGCGTTTGCGGGAGGGCCGGGAAGACACCAGACCCTGGCGGCCGCCATCTTGGTGCTCAGGCGAAGTCTCGCGAGGCGAGACTTCGCCCGAGAGTCAGGCCAACAAGGCCTGACTGCTGATTGGTCCGGGCGGGGCTTGCTGGCCCTATTTAAGGGCGTGTAGGCCCGGGGCTCAGCCTTTTCGCCTGGACAATTTTCCTCTGAGCAGACACTCGGCTAAGTTCTGCTCGCGGAAGCCATTTTGGAGCGGCCTCGTGTTGCGGCCGCCATTTTGTGGCGTGTTTGTTCAGCGAAGAGGCCTTGGCGATCCTTGCGGAGCTGTCGGTGGCGACGGAGAGCGTTCGAGCGCGGCGGCACTGGTGGTCGCTTGTCCCCCCTCGGGCTCGAGGGGGAGCGGTGAACTCGGGCTGTCCCTGCTGGGAGGGGGTGTTATCGGGCTCTGCCCAGGGGGAGGGGGCGTCCGGCCTCTGGTGCCACTTGCAGCTGCCGGGGCCCCAATTTTTAAGGGTTCTTCTGCCTCTGGGGGGGGGCATTGCTTGCCCAGTTTAGCCACTTAGGCCTCTCCCTGGTAGGGTCTGTGGCCTTGGTGTTAGGGATTGGGGTTAGAGTGCTTCCCTTAACATTCTTTATTAATCAGTAGAAGGATGGCCCCAAAGAAGAGGCAAGCCAGGGCCCCTCGGGCCCAACCAGCGGTGTGGCCTAGGAGGGCCTTAAGGCCTTCGGCCCGGGCTCGAGCCAACATGGAGGGGCCCCCTGCGGTGGTCCCATCAGAGGGGGTGGTGGGGTTTATGCCCACAGCCCCTCAACCCGAGGTTTCTCCCTCTCTTTCTTGGGCCAGGGTCCTGGAGAGGCTGGATGAGTTGGAGCGTTGGCGGTCTGGTCCGGGCCTAGGCGGGCCCCCCCCGGCCTGCATCGGCGGCTTGGGGAAGAGATCTGGAGGAGGAGGTGCCCCAGGCCGGGCAGATGGCCCAAACCGGGCAGATGGCCCAGACCGGGCAGATGGCCCAGTCGGGGCAGATGGCGGCATTGCAGGGCCCAGCACGGATGGGCCCCCCGTGGATGTCATCTACCCCGTACAGGACAGGTGAGGCTGCACCACTCATGCCCAACACTTCGCTCCTACCCTTACCCGGTTCAGGGCTTAACCCACCGGGTTTGGGGACCGGGGCTAGTTTCATGGGGCCCCTGTCATGCACATGTGGCCAGGTTTGGTCCCCGCCGGCTCCGCCAGCAGTGGCGCCGGGGGTAGTTTTTCCACCGGGGCCTGGGGTGGGGGGTTGGACCCCTCCAGCGTCCGCTATTATGCCCCCGCCACCTTTGGTGTACCCACCGGGGCTTGGGGTGTTGGGAACGGGGGCCTCCACCGTGTGGGACCCGTTCGCCAGCATCAAGACTGGGGCCATTCCGTGTGGGCTGCCAGCCACTCCCCTAGGGTATCACCTCCACCCGTATATGTCCGGCAAGGAAGGGTGCGATAGGACCGATAGCGGTCATTTTATGGAGGAAGAGCCCGCGGCTTCCACACCAGCCAAGGCGGCTGCGGGGGGAGTGGGGAGGGGAGCCTCCCCTGCGTGTGATGAGTTTGCTGCGAAAGGGGCGTGTTTTCGTCCCTTTTGCAAGTATAAACATGCATGCAGGAATTGTGGGGGGAACCATGCCTCTTCCCTGTGCCCCCGCCCCAAGAAGGGGGCGGAAAAGAAGGGTGGGGGTCCAGCAAAACCTCCCCCACCTGTTGGAGGAAAAGGGGCCCAGCCCAATTAATTTAAAAGCACTTGAGGGTTGGTTGATTGACTACCACCCACGCTCGAGAGCGGCTGCTCTCTTGCTAGGTTTCTCCAAGGGATTCAGGATCCCTTACGTGGGGGATAGGCAAGCCTTCATGTCTGACAACCTTAGGTCGGTAGTGGGACACGAAGACATTGTTAGGGATAAGATTCGGAAAGAGGTGGCCGAGGGCAGGGTCCTAGGGCCTTTCCCGGAGTCGCCCTTCCCGAATCTTAGAGTATCCCCATTGGGGGTGGTCCCCAAAAAGGCAAGTGGTGAATTTAGGTTGATTCACCACTTGTCTTTTCCTAAAGGGGAGTCGGTGAATGATTACATTCCTGCCGAACTTTGTTCAGTCCGGTACACATCCTTTGATGCGGCCGTGGCCATGGTTAGAAAGTGTGGGGTTGGAGCCCTTATGGGTAAATGCGACATTAAGTCGGCATTCCGGCTCCTCCCCATACACCCAGACAACTTTGAGCTGTTGGGCTTCCACTTCGAAGGTGGTTTTTATGTGGACAGGGCTTTACCCATGGGTTGCTCTGTCTCATGCTCTCTTTTTGAGAGCTTTAGCACCTTCTTGGAGGGGGCGCTCAGGAGGCGCAGTGGTCTGGGCTCGGTCGTTCACTACCTTGATGATTTCTTGCTGGCGGGGCCTGCGCGTTCAGAGCAATGTTTTGCTCTAATGCGGGACTTCGAATTCCTTTGTGCTCAGTTGGGGGTGCCCTTAGCCTCCGAGAAGACCGAAGGCCCCGCCACCAAGATTACCTTCCTTGGTATTGAATTGGACTCAGAGGAGCAATCTTCTAGATTGCCCCTCGATAAGTTGATTAAAATCAAGGGTAAGCTCGATGAGGTCCTGGGATGCAGGAAGGTTACTCTCCGGCAGCTCCAGGAACTAGCTGGGATACTTAATTTTGCCTGCCGGGTGGTGGTGCCGGGCAGGGCCTTTTCTAGGAGGTTGTATACTGCGATGAAGGGGCTTCGTTTGCCCCATCATCGTACCCGCCTCTGCGCGGGGGTCAGGGCTGACCTCCGCGTGTGGTGGGAGTTCTTGGACAGGTTTAATGGGTTGTCTTTTTGGAGGCACGAGCTTCTTTTGGAAGCTGAGTTGCAGCTCTGCTCCGATGCTGCGGGGACTTGCGGTTTTGGGGTAGTGTTAGGTGACCAGTGGTGCTGGTCGGTGTGGCCTCCGGAATGGAGTGCCTCTTCATTGGTTAAGGATTTGACTTTTTTGGAGCTCTTCCCCTTGATAGTGGCCCTAGAGCTTTGGGGCGAGCAGTTTAGGGACAAGACTGTGCATTTTTGGTGTGACAACCTAGCGGTTGTCCATGTTGTGAACGCCCTGTCCTCCAAGAGTGACAGGGTCATGCGGCTTGTCCGCCATTTTGTGCACAGGTCCTTGTCCCTAAACACCTTGTTTTTGGCTAGGCATGTCCCCGGGTTAGATAACGGGGTCACTGACGCCTTGTCCCGTGGTCAGTTGTCCAGGTTTCGGACCCTGGCCCCGTGGGCCCGAGAGTCGCCAGAGGCATTCCCAGACCACCTTTGGAGCCTGGGTGGGCTCCCAAGCAGTGGAGAGATGAGGCCTCCAGGGCTATCGCCCTCTCAGTAGCCCCGGGCACCCTGCGGGCTTACCAGCGTGGAGGTAAGGAGTTTGGGGATTTCAGGCAGGGTAGGGGTTACCCCCATAGTTGGCCTGCCCCAGTTGAGCACCTGGCAGAATTTTGTGTCCAGCTGAGGCAGCGCGGCCTTTCAGTTAGGACTATTAGGTCCAGGTTAGCCAGCCTCGCCTTTCTGTCCAAGGCGGGGGGGGGGTTAGAGATTTTTCTGGTGACTTCCGCATTCAGAAGATGCTGGAAGGCTGATTGAGGGAGCGACTGGGAGCCCCTTGTGACACTCGTCGGGCCCTGACGGTTCAGCAGCTGTCCCTGATAAATCAGGCGTTAGACAGTCTGTGTGCCTCCTTGTACAAGGCCCGTCTTTTTAGGGCAGCGACTTGTGTCATGTTTTTTGGGGCCCTCAGGGTCAGTGAGGCCATGGCCTCCTCTCAAGCTGACACGTCGCTCCGTGCCTTCCAGCATGCTGATCTGGCCTTCAGGCAGGGGGGGGGGGTATCCCTTGTAATAAGGCATTCTAAGACAGATCAGCTGCACAGAGGGGTTTGTATCGAGCTAAGCGTGGCCACCGACCAGTCTGTGTGTCCGGTAGCCGCCTTGCAGCATTACTGTAGTTTACGGGGGTCAGGGCAAGGGTACCTTTTTAAGCATCTGGATGGTACCCCTCTGACCCGTTATCAATTTTGGGCGCTAGTGTCCAGGGCAATGGCATAGATAGGCATGGATCCCGCCGGTTATGGAACGCATTTGTTCCGTATCGGCACCGCCACTAGCGCGGCACTTTCTGGTTTCCCGGCCCAGCGGATTCGGGAGATCGGCCGCTGGCGGTCAGCGGCATATTTGGGTTATGTTAGGCCTGCTGAGGATTCTAGGCAGGGCTTAGGCTAGGTAACCTCTCTGTGTGTCAGGTCCCCATGCCAACACGAAACCGACGGCGCTGCTGTGTGGCCACAGCATGATATTTTGGGCCGGCTGCTCAGCAGCCAGAAGTGCCATTGGGACCCAGTTGTCATTGGGACGGTGGGTCAAGGTCGTTTGGATGGGCCGAAGAGGTATGCGTTGGGAGGGACTCCTGCCGGCGTTGCTGGGGGGGCAGCATCCCACAGCTGCACCCAGCGGTACTGGGCGGGCGGCTTCCCAGGGTCGTGCCCAGGTTGGTCTGGGAGGGCAGCATCCCATTGCTGCGCCCAGATGGCTGGTCTTGCACCTCGGTGGCAATGACCTATGCCTGCTTGGTGGTCTACCTCTGATCATCCAGGCGAGCGAAGACCTGCGACGGTTTCGCTCTGTGTGGCCCAACACGCAAGTGGTGTGGTCAGAGATCCTCCCCAGGATCGTGTGGAGGGACGCCATTTCCCTTAGGGCCATTCACCGGGTCAGGCGTAGAGTAAATAAGGCCCTGGGCAGAATAGTCAAGGAATTAGGTGGGGTTGTAGTGGCCCATCCCCTCATCACTGTAGATCGGCCGTGGCTTTACCGGGCCGACGGCGTTCACCTGTCAGAACAGGGGAACACCATTTTCTTACAGGACCTGCAGCGGTCTCTGCGTGAGCTGGGGCAGCTAGAGGGGGGAGTCGGGGGGCCAAGATAGAGATCTGACCCCCGCTCCGTGGCAGGTTAGGGGCGGAAAACTGGGTGGTGGTTTAGCAACTGCGCGTTCTCCCTTGGGCATCTTTGGGGATGATTGACAGGTTCTCTCCAAGCTTGTGGTGGAAGCGACCTGAGCAGTTGGGGGGAACCTGTCTTTGGGTCCCGCACCTTTAAGTCCCCTGTTAGGGGTTAGCCGGCGGGACCCCCCTCATGCAAGTGCATGGCATGGTCTCAGGTGAGGGAGGGGTCCCTCACCTGGACTAGCATTGAGCTACGCCCATAAGTTGCCCAGGAAGTTTATATGACGTCCTTTTCCGCCCCGGAAGTATTTGTTTGACCCTGCAGGTCCATAGTTCGGGTCATAGTTACAAATGTTAATTTATGCTAATTTATGCTAATTTAATTAAATAAATTATGCTAATTTGTTATTAATAAAAATGACCCAGTTTAAATCCAGCTCTTGTGTCTGTGTTGTTACTCCGTCTCTCCAGCAATAGCGCCGGGGGACTTACCCATGGGCAGCGTTTGCGGGAGGGCCGGGAAGACACCGGACCCTGGCGGCCGCCATCTTGGTGCTCGGGTGAAGTCTCGCAAGGCGAGACTTCGCCCGAGAGTCAGGCCAACAAGGCCTGACTGCTGATTGGTCCGGGCGGGGCTTGCTGGCCCTATTTAAGGGCG